>NC_133326.1:212478723-212756223 GCF_042186555.1 Aquarana catesbeiana
GGGGGAGTTACAAGATTCTCCCCCAGCGGCTTTCAGCTGCTTTAGTGACATACAGCGGTGATCGGTCACCGCTGACTGTCACTGCATCCTCCTCCATGCCCCCTCTGTTCCTCT
Source organism: Aquarana catesbeiana (assembly GCF_042186555.1). NCBI lineage: Eukaryota > Metazoa > Chordata > Amphibia > Anura > Ranidae > Aquarana > Aquarana catesbeiana. Next base: position 212,478,838 of record NC_133326.1, read on the forward strand.
GTCCCCCTCCGCTGTCCCCCTCCGTTCCTCTCTCCTTTTCTGTCCCCCTCCGCTGTCCCCCTCCGTTCCGCTCTCCTTTTCTGTCCCCCTCCACTGTCCCCTCCGTTCTGCTGTGCCTCTCCGCTGTCCCCTCCGTCCCCCTCTCCTTCTCTGTCCCCCTCCGTTCTGCCGTCCTCCTCCTCCTTCCTTTGTGAATGGACAGAGTCAGCTGACTCTGTCCATTCACATAACTGAAACATTGTAATCTCCTGTGATTACGATGTGTCAGTTTATGAATGGAGAGGAGCCACTGTCTTCTCTCCATTCATTCTCAGTGCAGCTGAGGCTGCAGAGAAAGGGACTGGGGGAATCTCTATCCTCTGTCTCTTTCTCTGTCTCAAGGGGGAGATATCAGAGGTCTGTTAAGACCCCTGATATCTCACCAAAGCCCCCCCAACAGAGCTGATTAAAAAAAAAACAAAAAACAAAAAACACATATTGCAATAAAGAATAAAAAAAAATTATTGTAAAAAATAAAAATTAAAAAAAAAAAAAAAAAATACAAAAAAACACACACACACACACACACACACACACACACACACACACACACACACACACATACACCGTTCAACCCCCTCCCCCCCAAAAAAAAAAAAGCACTGTTAAAAAAAAAAAAAAAAAAAACACTGTCACGTGACATAAAAAAAAAGTATCGGTATTCGGTATCGGCGAGTACTTGAAAAAAAGTATCGGTACTTGTACTCAGTCCTAAAAAAGTGGTATCGGAACAACCCTACTGTTTTTTATTGCCATGTCCTCATTCCAAAGATTATCTCCAATTGCCCTCACCACCACTGTGACTGGGAATGAATAAGAGGGTGAATCCACAATTTTAAGTTTCCACCACAATAGTATAGGGGGAACTGTTCCAATGGGGACACATGTTCTGATTTTGGAAACAAACTCTGACTTCCTGTTGAGTTTGCAGTACAGCAAATCTTGCCAATGAAACGTAGATGACTAAAAATAGTTTTAACTAAAATTAAAAAAGTTTTAGAAATACTTTGGGAGCAGCTGACAGCTGTGTAATGCTGTACGATTCTCCAATGAAAAGATACCAATTATCTGCATATACTATTCATTTTATTTGTAATTCAACATTGTGTAGTCACCAGTTAAACTGTTGAGCCAGGATCTTACCGTCTACCAACAAAGTGGCCTTTAAAAAAAAAAAAAAAAAAAAAAAACACACGTTAGCACTTTGGAGTAAGGCAAGCTTCCCTACACTTTGTACCCATTAGAGTAACAGCTTCATCAGGTTCCTCAGAATATCTGCAAAAATTTGTAGTTTGTACCCAGCTTAAAAATGGAAGTTTAATAAAATCCAAACTATACTAACCAAGTTCCTACTGGGCACTTTCACCCCCTTCCTGCCCAAGTCAATTTTCAGCTTTCAGTGCTGTTGCAGTATGAATGACAATTGCACGGTCATGCAACACTGTACCAAAACAAATTTTTTTGATTGTTTTTCGAGAAAGATAGAGCTTTCTTTTGGTGGTATTTAATCACCACTGTGTTTTTTTATTTTTTGCTAAACAAAAGAAAAAAAGACCAAAAGGTTAAAAAAAAAAAAAAAAAAAAAAAAAGTTTTAGTTCCTTATAAAATTTTGTAAATAAGTAATTTTTTTCCACCGATGAGGCTGCACTGATGGGTACGGATGAGGCTGCAATGATATGTGGCACTAAAGATAAAATAACCTTGGGAGCAGCTATTTACCAGTTATTTCTTCTACTGACAGCTGCAGACACTTTAACACATTCCCATATTGCTGTGCTATTACCCAACTATACAGTGGGGAAGGAAAGTATTCAGACCCCCTTAAATGTTAACTCTTTGTTATATTGCAGCCATTTGCTAAAATCATTTAAAGTTCATTTTTTTCCTCATTAATGTACACACAGCACCCCATATTGACAGAAAAACACAGAATTTGTTGACATTTTTGCAGATTTATTAAAAAAGAAAAACTGAAATATCACATGGTCCTAAGTATTCAGACCCTTTGCTCAGTATTTAGTAGAAGCACCCTTTTGATCCAATACAGCCATGAGTCTTTTTGGGAAAGATGCAACAAGTTTTTCACACCTGGATTTGGGGATCCTCTGCCATTCCTCCTTGCAGATCCTCTCCAGTTCTGTCAGATTGGATGGTAAACGTTGGTGGACAGCCATTTTTAGGTCTCTCCAGAGATGCTCAATTGGGTTTAAGTCAGGTCTCTGGCTGGGCCATTCAAGAACAGTCACGGAGTTATTGTGAAGCCACTCCTTCGTTATTTTAGCTGTGTGCTTAGGGTCATTGTCTCGTTGGAAGGTAAACCTTCGGCCCAGTCTGAGGTCCTGAGCACTCTGGAGAAGGTTTTCGTCCAAGATATCCCTGTACTTGGCCGCATTCATCTTTCCCTCCATTGCAACCAGTCGTCCTGTCCCTGCAGCTGAAAAACACCTCCACAGCATGATGCTGCCACCTCCATGCTTCACTGTTGGGACTGTATTGGACAGGTGATGAGCAGTGCCTGGTTTTCTCCACACATACCACTTAGAATTAAAGCAAACAAGTTCTATCTTGGTCTCCTTCAGGTGTTTTTTAGCAAATTCCATGCGGGCTTTCATGTGTCTTGCACTGAGGAGAGGCTTCCGTCAGGCCATTCTGCCATAAAGCCCCGACGGGTGGAGGGCTGCAGTGATGGTTGACTTTCTACAACTTTCTCCCATCTCCCGACTGCATCTCTGGAGCTCAGCCACAGTGATCTTTGGGTTTTTCTTTACCTCTCTCACCAAGGCTTTTCTCCCCAGATAGCTCAGTTTGGCTGGACAGCCAGCTCTAGGAAGGGTTCTGGTCGTCCCAAACATCTTCCATTTAAGGATTATGGAGGCCACTGTGCTCTTAGGAACCTTAAGTGCAGCAGACATTTTTTGTAACCTTGGCTAGATCTGTGCCTTGCCACAATTCTGTCTCTGAGCTCTTCAGGCAGTTCCTTTGACCTCATGATTCTCATTTGCTCTGACATGCACTGTGAGTTGTAAGGTCTTATATAGACAGGTGTGTGGCTTTCCTAATCAAGTCCAATCAGTATAAGCAAACAAAGCTGGACTCAAATGAAGGTGCAGAACCATCTCAAGGATGATCAGAAGAAATGGACAGCACCTGAGTTAAATATATGAGTGTCACAGCAAAGGGTCTGAATACTTAGAACCATGTGATATTTCAGTTTTTCTTTTTTTCATAAATCTGCAAAAATGTCAACAATTCTGTGTTTTTCTGTCATGAGGAAAAAAATGAACTTAAATGATTTTAGCAAATGGCTGCAATATAAAAGAGTGTGAAAAATGTAAGGGTGTCTGAATACTTTCCGTCCCTACTGTATATACACACACACACACACTATCTCACAAAAGTTATTTTGTGAAATTACACTTTGCTACAATGTAAAGTGTGAGTGTACAGCTTGTATAACAGTGGAAATTTGCTGTCCCTTCAAAATAACTCAACACACAGCACTTAATGTTTAAACCACTGGAACCCGTAAGTGAAAATGTCCAAATTGGACCCAATTATCCATTTTCCCTCCCCGGTGTCATGTGACTTGTTAGTGTTACAAGGTCCCAAGTGTGAATGGGGAGCAGGTGTGTTAAATTTGGTGTTATCGCTCACTCTCATACAGGTCCTAGGAAGTTCAACATGGCACCTCATGACAAAGAACTCTGAGCATCTGAAAAAAAAGAATTGTTGCTCTACATAAAGATGGCCTAGGCTATAAGAAGATTGCAGAGACCCTGAAACCGAGCTGCAGCACAGTGGCCAAGACCATACAGCGGTTAAACAGTACAGGTTTCACTCAGAACAGGCCTCGCCATGGTCGACCAAAGAAGTTGAGTGCACATGCTCAGTATCATATCCAGAGGTTGTCTTTGGGAAATAGACGTATGAGTGCTGCCAGCATTGCTGCAGAGGTTGAAGGGGTGGGGGGGTCAGCCTGTCAGTGCTCAGACCACACGCCGCACACTGCATCAAATTGGTCTGCATGGCTGTCGTCCCAGAAGGAAGCCTCTTCTAAAAGATGATGCACAAGCAAGTCTGCAAACAGTTTGCTGAAGACAAGCAGACTAAGGACATGGATTCTTGGAACCATGTCCTGTGATCTGATGAGACCAAGATAAACTTATTTGGTTCAGATGGTGTCAAGCATGTGTGGCAGCAACCAGGTGAGGATCCAAAGACAAGTGTGTCTTGCCTACAGTCAAGCATGATGGTGGGAGTGTCATGGTCTGGGGCTGAATGAGTGCCGTCGGCACTGGGGAGCTACAGTTAATTGAGGGATCCATGAATGCCAACATGTACTGTGACATACTGAAAGCAGAGCATGATGCCCTGCCCTCCCTTCGGAGACTGGGCCACAGGGCAGTATTCCAACATAACAACCCCAAAACACACCTCCAAAACTACCACTGCCTTGCTAAAGAAGCTAAGTGTAAAGGGTGATGGACTGGCCAAACATGTCTCCAGACCTAAACCCTGAAAGTAGAGCATGATGCCCTCCTTTCGGAGACCCGCAGGGCAGTATTCCAACATAACTCCAAACATACCTCCAAAACTACCTCTGCCTTGCTAAAGAAGCTAAGGGTAAAAGGTGATGGACTGGCCAAACAAAAAAATTTCTTCCCTGGATTTGGAATCGAGGAATGTATCTGAAAACTGGTTGAAAGGGGAGGGAGCTGATAGAGCTGGTGTTTGCAGGACCAGATGCAGACAAATGGACAGATCAGCAGAAAACAGCTCACTTTTTGATATGTGTAGGACAAAAAGGATGTGATGTGTGTCGAGCCTGGCAAGCAAGTGGGGAGATCACTGCATAGAATAAAAAGAAAACAGAGGTGCTGTTTGCAAAGTTTGAAGCATACTGCAACCCAAGGAGAAACTCCACAGTGCAAAGTAAACGGTTTTATGAGAGGAACCAGTGTGGAGGAGAGTGTGGATGAATGGGTGACACAGCTGCGCTTGCTTGCCAAAGACTGTGCTTTCCATGATGCCGGAGATATGATAAAAGACCGCATTCTGATGGACAGCAAGTTTAAACTAGTTGCCGCCCGCCCACCGTCAAATGACGGCGGGGCGGTGCAGCTCTCGTTCTGGGACGCCATCATATGACAGCGTCCCAGAACACCTGAGCCGTGTTGCTAGGACACCGCGCGACCCCCATCTCTGTAAAGAGCTGGGTTTGCGGCTCTTTAACCATGTGATCAGCTATGTCCAATCACTGACAGTGTGTGGCGAGGAAAGCCAATCAGCGGCATCTCCTCGCAGGAGACATCTACACATGTAATCAGGGCACTGATCATCAGTGCCCCGATTACAATAGCGCCACCAGTGCCACAAATCAGTGCCCACGATAAGTGCCCACCAGTGCCAGCAATCAGTGCCCACCACTGCCAGCAGTGCCCACAAGTGCCACCAATCAGTGCCCATTAGCAGTGCCAGTCCGTGCTGGCCATCAGTCCCGCCTATCAGTGTTGCCCATCAATCCCCATCACTGTGGTCCATCAATGCCCATCAGTGCCACCCATCCATGCCCAACAGTACTGCTTATCCGTGCCGCCTATCAGTGCCCACCAGTGCCACCTATTAGTGCTCATTAGTGCGGCATATTAGTGCCTCCTCATCAATGTCACCTAATCAGTGCCCATAAGTGCCACCTCATCAATGGCCACCAGTTCAGCCTACCAGTACCACCTCATCAGCGCACATCAGTGAAGGAGAAAAATGACTTAGTTTGTCAGTAAATTTTGAAATTAATGAGTTGCCGACCGCCTCACGACGATATACGTCGGCAGAATGGCATGGGCAGGCAAAGTAACGTACAGGTACGTTACTTGCCTCCTGTGGGCTGGGGGTCCGATCGGACCCCCCCGGTGCCCGAGTCGGTCGGTATTTCTCCCCCGGCGATCGGAGGTGAGGGGGAGGCCATCCATTCGTGGCCACCCCCTCGCGATTGCTCCCAGCCAATGAAATCATTCCTCTGCCTCTGTGATGTAAACAGAGGCAGAGGAAGTGATGTCATCTCTCCTCGAGCCGGTCTTTTCGTTCCGGCGCCAAGGAGAGAAGACATCAAGTAAGTGCACCAAACACTACACTTACAGTAGAACACACTAGGCACACTTTTCACCCCCCCTGTACCCCTGTCACAGAGACACCAATAGCAGTTTTTTTTTTGCATTGGTGTCAGTTTGTGACAGTTATAAGTGGTAGGGCAGTTAGTATTAGCCCCCTTTAGGTCTAAGATACCCCCTAACCCCCCCAATAAAGGTTAACCCCTTGATCACCCCCCGTCACCAGTGTCACTAAGCAATCATTTTTCTGATCGCTGTATTAGTGACACAGGTGACGCAGTTTAGGGTTCCCATAAACACAGTGTTAGTGGGATCAGACCAGATACCTGCTAGCACCTGCGTTTTGCCCCTCGGCCCAGCCCTGCCCAGCCCACCCAAGTGCAGTATCGATCGATCACTGTCACTTACAAAACACTAAACACACATAACTCAGGCCTGATCCCTGTGATCGCAAACAGTTTTTGTTGGTAGCGTTTTGATACAGTCGCTAACAGTCAGGAGCTTTTTTGCCTGTGAGTCTCACTAGTGTACCACTAAATTTAGAGCCCAAAATGGCAAATCGAAGGTACACTAGTGAAGAGGCCTACACGTTTCTGAGCATGACAAATAGTTAAGAGGAAGTCACTCATCTGTCAGATTCAGGCTCAGAATACGATCCTGTAGAGGACAGCGGCTCCATGACAGATAGCTCTGTCGACGGAGTTGTGGTCCTTGCCAAGGTCAGGCGTACCAGACCCCAATGTTCTTCTGTCCTTGATGTGCAAGAACTGCAGGTCTCTCTCTCTCTCTCAAAAGAGTACCTGTCACTACCTATTGCTATCAATTTTTTCATGTAAACAAAAAGTGTCAGAAAGGGCTTTGTCTTCAGGTGGTTAGAAGAGTGGGTGATGTGTGACATAAGCTTCTAAATGTTGTGCATAAAATGCCAGGACAGTTCAAAACCCCCCCAAATGACCCCATTTTGGAAAGTAGACACCCCAAGCTATTTGCTGAGAGGCATGTCGAGTCTATGGAATATTTTATATTGTGACACAAGTTGCGGGAAAAAGACAAATTTTTTTTTTTTTTTTTAACAAAGTGGTCACTAAATGATATATTGCACAAACATGCCATGGGAATATGTGAAATTACACCCCAAAATACATTCTGTTGCTTCTCCCGAGTACGGGGATACCATGTGTCAGACTTTTTGGGAGCCTAGCCGCGTACGGGACCCCGAAAACCAAGCACCGCCTTCAGGCTTTCTAAGGGCATACATTTTAGATTTCACTCTTCACTGCCTATCACGGTTTCTGAGGCCATGGAATGCCCAGGTGGCACAAAACCCCCCAAATGACCCCATTTTGGAAAGTAGACACCCCAAGCTATTTGCTGAGAGGTATAGTGAGTATTTTGCAGACCTTACTTTTTGTCACAAAGTTTTGAAAATTGAAAAAAAAAAATATTTTTTTTTTCTTGTCTTTATTTTCAAAAACAAATTAGAGCTGCAAAATACTCACCATGCCTCTCAGCAAATAGCTTGGGGTGTCTACTTTCCAAAATAGGGTCATGGGGGGGGGGGGGGTTTGTGCTATCTTGGCATTTTATGGCCTTCGAAACTGTGATAGGTAGTGAGGAGTGAATCAAAAATTTACACCCTTAGAAATCCTTAAGGCGGTGATTGGTTTTCGGGGCCCCATATGCAGCTAGGCTCCCAAAAAGTCCCACACATGTGGTATCCCTGTACTCAGGAGAATCAGCAGAATGTATTTTGGGGTGCAATTCCACATATGCCCATGGCTTGTGTGAGCAATATATCATTTAGTGACAACTTTGTGCAAAAAAAAAAAAAAAATAAAAATTGTCACTTTCCCGCAACTTGTGTCAAAATATAAAATATTCCATGGACTCAACATACCTCTCAGCAAATAGCTTGGGGTGTCTACTTTCCAAAATGGGGTCATTTGGGGGGGTTTGTGCCATCTTGGCATTTTATGGCCTTCAAAACTGTCATAGGTAGTAAGGAGTGAAATTAAAAATTTACGCCCTTAGAAATCCTGAAGGCGGTGCTTGATTTTCGGGGCCCCATATGCGGCTAGGCTCCCAAAAAGTCCCACACATGTGGTAACCCCAATACTCAGGAGAAGCATCTAAATGTATTTTGGGGTGCAATTCCACATATGCCCATGGCCTGTGTGAGCAATATATCATTTAGTAACAACTTTTTGTAAGTTTTTTTTTTTTTTTGTCATTATTCAAATCACTTGGGACAAAAAAAATTAATATTCAATGGGCTCAACATGCCTCTCAGCAATTTCCTTGGGGTGTCTACTTTCTAAAATGGGGTCATTTGGGGGGGTTTTGTACTGCCCTGCCATTTTAGCACCTCAAGAAATGACATAGGCAGTCATAAACTAAAAGCTGTGTAAATTCCAGAAAATGTACCCTAGTTTGTAGACACTATAACTTTTGCGCAAACCAATAAATATACGCTTATTGACTTTTTTTTACCAAAGACATGTGGCCGAATACATTTTGGCCTAAATGTATGACTAAAATTGAGTTTATTATTTTTTTTTTTTTTATAACAAAAAGTAGAAAATATCATTTCTTTTCCGTTTATAGCGCAAAAAATAAAAACTGCACAGGTGATCAAATACCATCAAAAGAAAGCTCTATTTGTGGGAAGAAAAGGATGCAAATTTTGTTTGGGTACAGCAATGCATGACCGCACAATTAGCAGTTAAAGCGACGCAGTATCAAATTGTAAAAAGTGCTCTGGTCAGGAAGGGGGTAAATCCTTCCGGGGCTGAAGTGGTTAAGTAAAAAAAAAAAAAAAAAATTTTCATTTTTTTAGTCTATTTTTTATTAAAAAAAACAAAAAACAAAAACAAACACACACACCACCACCACCAACAACCAGCAATGATTAAGTGTAAGGCTGACCGCAGGTCAGCCTGTAATTGTAGGAGGAGTCAGGCTGCATAAAGCCTGCCCTCCTTCTCCTTCCTGTGGTCGTAGGATCTCGTGTGCGTCTGACGTCACTTCCGGGTTTTTCTTCTCAGCAGGAAAATGTGCGGCTGCGAGGGGCGAGTCTCCCTATGTCAGCGGCGGGTTACAGGTTTGGACAGGGGGGTTCACAGGCAAGTGGCCACCTCCATCTGGACTCTCCCGGGCATCCCGGGTTTTGCTTTTTCAGGTTCAGAGCCCGCCGAGTTTACAGGCCGGCCGTTTCTCCCGGTATCCTCATTGGGGAGAGGGCGGGTTCGGCACCTTCTGCTCCTCTCCTTGTACTGCTACGATTCTTAAAGGCCGCCTGTCCGCTCCTTCCGGTGCTGTCGCGGCGGGGTGATCGGTCACTTGTTTGTTTAAAAATCTACTCAGCAACATAGGCTGGGTACAGATAGGGTGCTACTGCGTGAGCCTTGGTAAAGTGTTTGTGTCCCTTCAATCACCAGTTATATCACTGAATTAGGATGTATGCTTGTACATTCTGCTGGGAATTTTCCATGGTAAGTGTCAAATTTTTTTGAAAGTCTTGCAGTGATGGAAAAAAAAAAAAAAAAATCCAGAGGGGAACTAGTGGAATTTGTGGAATTCTGGATGACAGAGGTCTTAATGTGAAATTAATGTGAAATTAACAACCATCCTCTGGTATGTAGCTGACCCCTGAGGCTGCGGCAGTAGTGCGATTTCCATTACCATCATACAATTATGGTTTCTTATGCATTTCATGGTTTTCTTGCGATTTACGATTCTTTTTTCATTTTACGGTTCATTCAATTTACGGTTTCTTATGCATGTTACAGTTTCGCAGGTATTTTCGTTTTTTCATGCATTTTACGGGTTTGCTCATGCATTTTGCGGTTTTTCTCGTGCATTCTACGGTTTTTCTCATGCATTTTGCGGTTTCTCATGCTTTTTTCGGTTTTCTCATGCATTTTACGGTTTCTCACGCATTTTACGGTTTCTCGCGCATTTTACGGTTTCTCATACAATTTACGGTTTCTTATGCTTTTTATAGTTTCATGCAGGTTACGGTTTCATAAAAATTTACGGTTTCTCAAGCATTTTACCATTTCTCATGCAATTACGTTTCTTATGCTATTTACGTTTCTCATGTAATTTACGTTGCTCATGCAAATTACGTTTCATGCAATTTACGGTTCTCATGCAATTTACGGTTCTCATGCGATTTACGGTGTTCTCATGGAATGTACGATTTCTTATGCAATTTGTCACTTCTTATGCCTATATTATTATTATTATTATACAGGATTTATATAGCGCCAACAGTTTGCGCAGCGCTTTACAACATGGGGGCAGACAGTACACTTATAATACAAATCAATACAGGAGGGATCAGAGGGCCCTGCTCGTTAGAGCTTACAATCTAGAAGGGAGGGATGTTTCTTTCATTTCTCACGTTTTTCATGGTTCTCACGTTTCTCTTGGTTCCCATGTTTTTCCCTTGGTTCTCACGTTTTTCCATGTTTTTCACGCTTCCCACGTTTCCATGCCGCTCACATTTTTTGTGCTTCTTACGTCTTCCCATGCTTCTCACGTCTTCCCATGTTTCTCACGTCTTCCCATGTTTCTTTCGGGTGCTTCTCTCGTTTTCCCATGCTTCTCTCGTTTTTCCATGTTTTCTTATTTTTCCCAGGTCTATAATGTTTCATGTCATGTGTTTTTATGTCATGGTCTGTCATTCGTTTCGCAGTGTTTTCAGGCAGTTTCGCAGTGTTTTCATGCAATTTTCGCAGTGTTTTCATGCAATTTTCACAGTGTTTTCATGCAATTTTCACAGTGTTTTCATGCAATTTTCACAGTGTTTTCATGCAATTTTCACAGTGTTTCTTGCAATTTTCAGTGTTCCCATGCAATTTTACAGTGTTCTCATGCAATTACGGTTTCTCGTGCAATGTGTCACTTCTTATGCCTTTTCATGTTTTCTTACATTACTCATGTTTTTCTTACTTTTCTCATATTTTCACGTTTTCCCTTGGTTCTCACGTTTGTTTCTCACGTTTTTCCCTTGATTCTCACGTTTTTCCCTTGATTCTCGTTTTCCCATGCTTCTCTCGGTTTCCCATGCTTCTCTCGGTTTCCCATGTGTTTTACGTTCATGTCATATGTTATGTTACAGTTTTTCGTTCGCTGCATTTCCGTTAGCTAGTGCTCACATTCAGGGTCTGTCACGTCTACAGATCCGTACAGGCTGAGGTTTCGTTTTAATTGATTGTTGTCCCACAATCTTCTCGCCTGTTTTCCATACGTCATACGTGCACGTTCACCATTACACATTTACTTCTACCCACCACGGTCTGTGGGTACCTTAGCCCTGAGTGTTCGTTTTTAATTTCTTGTCCTGGCGCTGCAGGTTGCTCGGGCTCGCTCACTGCATACAGTAGGGGGGTGTTATCATTAGGTTCACATTCTTGCGCTATTGGTCTTGTCATTTCTGCACCCACATCATCATACTTGTCAGGTACCAGGGGTGTTATGTCTTGGGTTGGTTGTCTGTAATGTTATTTGGTTGCTTTCAAACAGCTGGGTTGTTCATGTTCTACCACTGCAGATTACCCATCATGTCTATGGGTTGACAGATTGAGGTGATCGTTTTTAATTGGCTTGTTCGGTGGCAAGTCTCCTCATCTGTTCTTACGCTGTTTATGTATTTCGTACAAACTCACGTTTCTTATGCAATTTACGTTTCTCATACAGTTTACGTGTCTCATGCAGTTTACGTGTTTCTTGCAATTTACGTGTCTCTTGCAATTTGTTGTCTCTATGATAAACTCACTTTTTTATGTTTCTCTCGTTTTTCCAGGTTTTCTCATGTTTTCCCAAGGTTACTCTCCTTCTCATGTTTCTCACGCTGTTCATCAATTCACGTTCTCGTGCTACCGGGGTTTCTCATGTAGTTTGCGGTTTCTTGCAGCCTTGGTGCTTAGGCTGCTCACGTTTCGTAAGCTCGCATTATACATGTGTTTCGTTCTTTCACGCAGCTTACGTTCCTGGCGCAGGTTCTCAGCAGGCTCACGTTCTCTCGTAGTTCAGGTTGCTGTCCCAGTGGCGTGTCACTTACGCGGAGTAGGTTACCCAGGGGACTGTGGTTTTTCCCTCTTGTAATGCACACGACCTTTTATTTCCTAGTTACATTTGGCTAGGGTTGGCAGAAGCATGGAACTATTGTTAAGTCAGCCATGGCAGCTCCAGCAGCCTTTACGGGCTCAGGGGCTTTAGTGGATTCCGAATTTTCTCAGTCTCTAGGTCAGTATCAGTAGGCTTCCTACTTGGTTCGGTTTTTGCCTCTTTTAACTCATATCGGCATGGCATTGTCGGGGCGTATCTGGTTTGGACTCAGCATTTCATGTTGTTGGAGACCCCGACAGATCTTTCTTTATTTGCTGCGCATTTTATAAGCCATCCTCGGGGTTCTTGAAGAGTAGCCCTCCTGCTGTGATCAGCAGACTTCTCATCATGGGTCATATTTTCCGTGTGGTATCTATCACATTCTCATGGTCTCCTTCATGTTGGGTACCAGCTCGGTGCTCAAGGCAGGCCTATACCCGGCTTTTTGGGTCATAAGAGATAGGAGCAGGTTCTGTGTATTTGTGCCAGGAATCCCAGCCCGTTCTGGGTAGGTGGAGGTCGTCTTGTTTCTCTGGGCTTGGCCCAGAGCCATTTTTTGAGATACTATAAGCGTTTGTAATTTGGTAGATTATACGTATTTCAGTGGGCTATAATTTGGCATCATATTCATCCTACTGGTCATTTTTGCCCCCTTTTAGGCATACTGACCACTTGACCAGGGCACAACTCAGGTCTATGTTCTTTGTTGCTTTTTGTTCCTTTCCTACACTATCCACAGATTGACTCCGAGTACAAGTGTAAGGCTGACCGCAGGTCAGCCTGTAATTGTAGGAGGAGTCAGGCTGCATAAAGCCTGCCCTCCTTCTCCTTCCTGTGGTCGTAGGATCTCGTGTCCCACCCACCCATTCCCTTTTTTCTTTTTCATTTTATTTCAATTCATACTTGGGTATGCCCCCTTTTAGGCATACTGACCACTTGACCAGGGCACAACTCAGGTCTATGTTCTTTGTTGCTTTTTGTTCCTTTCCTACACTATCCACAGATTGACTCCGAGTACAAATACAACCAAAAGAAAGCTCTTTTTGTTTGCAGAAAATGATAAAAATTTAATCTGGGTACAGTGTAGCATGACCACACAATTGTCAAAGAGCGACAGCGCTGAAAGCTGAAAAATGGCCTGGGCAGGAAGGGGGTGTAAGTGCCCTGTAGGCAAGTGGTTAAGGAAGTTCAGGAAAAGCTGTTGCAGGAAGAAGACTTAAATCTTGAGAAAGCCATCAGGATTGCCAGAGCATAAATGTCAAGAGAGGACATGCAGGTACTGGAAGGAACACAACTCCAGATAATTGCTAGAAAATCACAGCAGCAGATATGGGCAAGAAAGAGCACACAAAAAAGGAATAAAAGGGCACCTATGGCACTGGGACAAGTAACACACAAGCAGTGTGTGTACACTGTGGAAACAGCCACCATAAAAATAGTGTCTGTCTGGCAAGGGGGCAGATATGCAATAAATGCAAGAAAAGAGGACATTTTGCCAGGGTGTGGAAAAAAACCAGAAGGTCAAAAACACGGTCTGTACACGCCATAGAGGACAATGATGACAATGCAGGGTCAGACTCATACTGCACCCCAATATATCTTGCAGCAGTACAGAAAACACATCAGTCTGTAGGTGAAGCAAATGTAACATTACAGATAGGGGCTAACAAAACTCCAATCACATTCAAAAAAGATACAGGAGCACAAGTATGTTGTGTGCCAAGCCACATATACCTGGAACACCCCAGTATTGAAACCCCCTTAGCCAATTGCCGACCGCTGCATGCTGATATACATCGGTACAATGGCCGCGGTGGGCAAATGGGCGTACCTGTACGTCCCCTTTTAGAGGCAGGGATAGCAGGCGTGCGCCACGTACAGCATGACCGTGCCCGCAGGACTGGTGGACTCTATGCCTGCCGGTCTCCCGCCGATCGTGTCACGGAGCTGCAGAACGGGGAAGTGCCAATGTAAACAAGGCATTTCCCCGTTCTGCCTTGTGTCATGACAGAGATCACTCCTCCCTGTCATCGGGAGCAGTTATCGCTGTCATGTGAGCTGAAGCCCATCCCCCCACAGTTAGAATCACTCCCTAGGACACACTTAACCCCTTCCCTGCCAGTGTCATTTACACAGTAATCAGTGCATTTTTTTATAGCATTGTTTGCTGTATAAATGACAATGGTGTCAAAAAAGTGTCCGATGTGTTCGCCATAATGTCGCAGCCCCAATAAAAATTTGCAGATCGCCACCATTACTAATAAAAAAAAAATATATATATATATAATATATTCATAAAAAATGCCATAAAACTATCCCCTATTTTGTAGACGCTATAACTTTTGCGCAAACCCATCAATATACGCTGAAAGGACCTGGAGATATCACTGGGCATTCTCAACTATCTATCCAAATTCTCTCAGGGCCTTGCTCAACAGATAGCACCACTACGTACACTGCTACAGATGGTGCAAACATGGAAAAGACTTTATATAAACATCCAGGACCAGTACTGAAATATTTTAACGTAAACTGTGACACTGTACTTCAAGTGGATGCATCCCAGTTTGGGTTAGGTGCTGTACTGACTCAACAAGGACATCCTGTGGCATATGCTTCAGGAGCACTGACCACAACGCAAGCCAATTATGCTCAAATTGAGAAAGAGATGCTGGCCATTGTGAATGGATGTGAGAAATTTCATCAGTACATATATGGTTGCCAGTTAGTTGTGGAAACAGACCGCAAGCCATTGGCGTACATCCTACAGAAACTGCTAGCTTCTACACCTCCACATCTGCAGCGTGTGGTTATGAAATTACAGCATTATGATCTCACAGTGAAAGATAAGCTTGGAAAGGAAACTCCAATGGCAGATACCCTGTCTAGGGTGTTTACTGAAGGACATGAAGCACGGGATGGAAGAACAGGTACATACAGTACTAGTGAACATTCCAATATCGGATGTACGGCTGGAGAAGATAAGACAAGACACCAAACAGGATAAAGTCCTAAAAAAAAGAATTTGTGTCATGTGCAATGGCTGGCCAAAAAAAGAAAGAAGCTGTGTCCTGAACTACAGGGATTCTGGCCTATGAAAGATAAGTTATACATTCATATGGATATCATATTCATGGGTGACCGTATTCTCATTCCTAAGTCACAGCAGGCAGAAGTACTGGAACAAATCCACCAGGGACATTTGGGCATCACACTGTAACCGCAGAGCACGGGAGTTGGTTTACTAGCCCAATGTGGACTTTGATATTGAGACACTTGTGAAGTGTGAAACCTGCCAGACATTTCAAAAACACAATGCAAAAGAACCTCTTACACCGTGGAATGCTCCCTCGTGGGCATGGCAGACACTGGCTACAGATATTTTAATTTTGAGGACAATTACCTGATAGTAGTAAATTACTACAGCAAATACTTTTAGCTAGTGCAGCTGAGAAATCTAAAAACGTCAATCATATGGGCTTTCAAAACAATACTTTCAAGACATGGAGTGTGTGAAGAACTTGTATCTGATAGTGGGCCACAATTCTCGTGTGCTTCATTCCAGTGCTTCCTTCGTGAATGGGGAATCAGACACAAACCCACAAGCCCGTATCACCCACAGGCCAATGGTCTAGCAGAGAAGTATGTTGGCATAGACAAATCCATTATAATGAAAGCACAATCATCAGGGCAGGATGTGTACATAGGACTGTTAAACTATCGTGCAACACCTTATGAAGGGTTATGCTTACCTGCACAGCCGCCAATGGGTAGAACACTGAGGACCACGGTGCCCACTGCACCACAGAAGTTGCAGCCTCAGTCATTCCCACATGATCGAGTAACAGCTCAGAGGATCATAAATATGGAAAAGCAAAAACTGTATTTTGATAAATCCACAAAATGCCTTCTTCCACTCTGCAACACAGTCACTGGGAATACATAGGAACCTGTTGGAACTATCAAAGAAGCCAATTCACCAAAATCATATATAATTGAAACCAAGTGGAGACAGAAGCTGAGACGAAACAGGCATCATCTTCGTCCAGACTCTGCCGAAGATACATCATTAGAGGAACTGAATGACAATGGAGATAAAGTACAAGCCCATGATGGCACAGAAGTCCTTAACATGGATACTGAGTCGACTGAGGACGGCATAAACGTATCAGTATGCAATACTGGGAGTGACTGAACACCAATCCTATGGATGATGAGCCAGGAGGTTACCTTCTCTCGCTATGGTCAAGCTATTAAACCAAAAATATGGAGGGACTTTGTCTCATATTAAATGTTTCATACTTGAGAGGGAAGATGTAATGGTGTATGCTTTATGTTATACTTAAAGATCATTTGTTATGCCTAGTTCCTTATGCATGTTAGGAAATAGTTAACAGTCCTAGTCATGTGATCTGGGGGCAGGGAGCAATAGTTGTTTTAAAATGGACTCTGCTGATTAAATTAAACAGGAGGCTCTTGTTCAAGCTCCTTGCCATCTGCCTATACTTCGTGTTAATTCAACACAGTCAGGAGGCTGGTGGATGATCCGCAGCATTACCACCCACCCACAAAATAGCATCCAGCTTTTTGGGGTTGTAAAAAATGCCATGTGCACGATGCTTTGTGGTCACGGCAAAAATTATGCTCCAACACTAAATGCGAACCATTCAAGTAAATGGGACCACACCGCAACCATGAGCCTAACACTTAAATTATGCCTGTGGTGCGGTATCTCCATAAGAAGTCACCATTCAGCTGCCAGAAAAAAAAAAGTGTGTTTAGGAGGAAGCTGTATTGTCTCCTGAATGCCTGGCAGCTGCTGTCCTATGGCCCTTAAGAAAGCGATCCACCGCAGATTGCTTTTCAGAGGGGTGGCAAAGGTTTCCACCCACATGAACGAGCTCTAATTCACATTTAACGGACATCTCTGGAGCCCAGTCTTTCTAGGTTTACGTCTGCCACATTCTTGGTGTCATCCATCATTAGATTTTAATGAGATGATTCCGATGTAAAGGTGGGGGCAGGCCTGAGGATTCTGATCTAAAAGGGAGAATGGGAACTGAGAACTCTGATGTGAAAGGGGAGAGACAACTGATGACTCAGATGTGAAGGGCAGGGGGCTGAGAACTTTGATGTGAAGAAGAGGAGGGGATAAGGACTCTAATGTCAAAGGAGCTTCTCATGTGATGAATGATGCCCTTTTAAATTGGGGTGCCTCGAGATTTTGCATATGTTCAAAGGGTCTCAAAAAATGGAAAAACATTGAGAAACAAAATGAAAAAATCCCAGTTTTTCTACCTTTATTTTGCAGAATGCAGTGCCGTCACATGACTTTGAATCTACTTCATTCTGAGACTAAAATCAGCCAGTGGGTGTGGTTACTGAAAGCTAGTGACATCACTTCGGGGGGGGGGGGGTAGGCACTGTTCCTGTGTAGCCAGTGGGTGTATACAGGATGTGAAGAGCTAATCATAGGTTCCTGCCCAGTGTTCTCTCATTGTACATCCCAATTCATGAGAAAATTAAGAAATAAAAAGCCCCATCCATACAGGACACAGGGGGGATGGAAGGTGCAGGGCACATATACAGTATAGCTGTGCATGGGAGAAGGGAGCTGCTTGACACGGGGGGGGGGGGGGGGTCAGGGTCTGTCCGTGTAGATATAAGTGCTCTGGTGTCTCAGCTCACAGTCTACAATGATCATAGGCAATTACACTAAGGCTCTGTTTCCACTAGTGGACACAGTTGCATGACAAGTCACAACCCGTTGATTTCAATGGCACTCGTTCCCATCTATGAGACGTTGAAAATCAGCGACTTTGAAAACGTATCTGCAGTGCTTTGATGTGACTTTGATCCAGAGAATGTAAAGTTGGATCAAAGCTGCACTCAAATTCTCTAAAATCCTGCAACTTTGTTGTTGCAATAATGGAAACATGACTTGTCATGCGACTATGCATCAAAGTAGGGCAGGCACCTTTTCAAAGTCACATACCCAGTTTCCCCGAAAATAAGACCTAGCGTGATTGTCGGTGATGGCTGCAATATAAGCCCTACGCCCCAAATAAGCCCTACCCTGTTTCCCTGAAAATAAGCCCTACCCTGAAAATAAGACCTACAAGGGTAGAACGGATGCCATTGAAATCAATGGGCTATGACTTGTCATGTGACTTAATGTGTCTAAAGTCGCATGACAAGTCGCACTAGTGGAAACAGCCTTAAACTCATTACTCACATGTAGCTCCCTCACCTGGACCATGCAGAAACAACAACAACAACAACAACAACGTGGTTGTACACTCTAGAAAATCTGCACCATGTTGCATTGTAATCTATATATTATAGTTTCTAACAAACAAGACTCACTCTCACCTAAGACAGGAGGAGATCTAAAAAGAGGGGTGTGTATCAGAAGGGCGTTTTCAGGAAGTGAGAGGACCCCATGCAGAATTCAGAAATATGGAAGTAAGGTTGTTCCTGAAGAACAGGAAAAAGCCGATTGTCTGGCTTTGATCTGACTTTCTAAGCGACACAAACTGCTATATAGGAAATGAATAATGTCAAAGATAAAGATATTTTACATATGATTATTAGAAATGTTTTCATTTTTGACTGGACTTCCACTTTAAGGTTAATGAAAGAGTTTAAAAAAGCCAATAGGTATCTACGCAAGGCTGAAATACCTGCCTCGGGCATAATGCAGACTTAGCCTTATTAGATCTTTGTGACCTCATGTGATGCTTTATCTCACCAGAAGGGATAACTTTTATATTAGGTGAAGTGTAAAGGGTTCAGCAGTACTTATGTGGATGAGCAGCATAAGTAAGACTTGAAGTGGTTCTAAAAGGCAGGAGGTTTCCTATCTTAAAGCGGAGGTTCACACAAAAATTGAACCTTCCCTTTTCGGAACCCTCCACCTCTCCGGTGTCACATTTGGCACCTTTCAGGGGGGACGGGGTGCAGAAACCTGTTTAACCCTTTCATGACTAAGCCTATTTTTGAAATTTGGTGTTTACAAGTTAAAATCCGTATTTTTTGCTAGAAAATTACTTAAGAGTTCCCAAACATTTTATATATATTTTTTAGCAGAGAATCTAGAGAATAAAATGGAGATTGTTGCAATAGTTTATATCACATGGTATTTGTGCAGCAGGGTTTTAAACGCAAATTTTTGGAAAAGGGACACTTTCATGAATTTTAAAAAATCCAAACAGTAAAGTTACCCCAATTTTTTTGTATAGTGTGAAAGATGATGTTACGCCGAGTAAATAGATACCAAACATGTCACCCTTTATAATTGCACGCACTCGTGGAATGGCGACAAACTACGGTACCTATGAATTTTCATAGGCGACGCTTTAAATTTTTTTTACGTTTACCAGGTTTGAGTTACAGAGGAGGTCTAGGGCTAGAATTATTGCTCTGACGATCACGGCGATACCTCACATGTGTGATTTGAACACGGTTTACATATGCGGGCGCCTTGTGACAGTCTTTATGGAGGGATCGGGGGTCTAAAAGACCCCCGATCCCTCCTTTGCACATAAAAGTATTCAGATCGCCGAAAACGGCGATTCTGAATACTGTATTTTTTTTTTTTAAACCGGCGCCATTGGCAGCCGAGTAAATGCGTTCCAGCCCGCCCACAGTTGCCGGAGGCAGCCGATTGGACACCGGGCCTCCCGATCGCACGGGAGGCCTGGTAAGAGTGGCGGGAGGCGGGGGGATGTCCCCTCCCGCTCCTCCGGTATAACAGCCGAGCGGCTTTTAGCTGCATTGGTTGTTATACTCGGGTAGCCGATCGCCGGCTCGAAACAATGGTACTGGGATGATGCCTGCAGCTGCGGGCATCATCCCGGTATAACCCCGGAAAGCCGAGTATGCACATCTGCGTACGGTCGGCGGGAAGGGGATAATACAGGTATTCGCACCCACTTCCGGGCATAGACTCCTGCGGCAGTCTACGCCTCTTCCCGTACCCCTCCCCCCGCTGTCTGCTGGGAAACACACGGGTCCCAGAGGCAGCAGGGACCATCCGGATTGCGCAGCGCGACTCGAGGATACCGAGGATGGCGGTGGCAGCACCCGAAAGCAAAGCGACAGATCGGCTTCGGGTGTCGACATCGCGGGCGCCCTGGACAGGTAAGTGTCCATATTGTAAAAGTCAGCAGCTCCGCTTTAATGCATTCTATGCATTAAGATAAAAAAACCTTCAGTGTGCAGCAGCCCCCCGCTAATATTTACCTGAGCTCTATCTCAAACCAGCGATTTTGCACAAGAGCCTCGGCTGTCTGGGATTCTCCATTAATCGGCTCCCGCTACAGTCAAAGTCAGTAAGCTAATAAGGAGAGAGAGGGGGCAGTGCCTCGGCTCGGGTGCCCCCATAGTAAGCTGCTTGCTGTGGGGACACTCGGCAGGAGGGAGGGGCCAGGAGCGCTGGCAAATGGACCAGAGAAGAAGAGGAGGATCTGGAATGCTCTGTGCAAAACCACCGCACAGAGCATGTAAGTATAAACATGTTTATTAACAGAAAAATAAAACAAACAAAAAAAATTTTAGTATCACGTTAAGCAAGCATGGTTGCACTGTGAAAACAATTACTTTTCAATGCAAAATAGTTGGCTTGTATGGAGTTTATGTTGCCAGTGTATAATTTCACACGGTACAAGCATAACCGTCAGTTGCTGATAATTACATACTTACATTCTCATGTTGCATGTGCTTCAAAAGTCTCAGTTCCCTATATGCTCGTTTTGCAAAGAGCTCAGACTGAAAAGGACGGTACAGCTTCTTGATGGCTACTTTTGTTCCAGTTCTATTGTCGATAGAAGAGCTGTAACACACAAACATGTAATTACAAGTTACATTACATAACCAGAGGCAACTGGGAAGGTCTGAAAAAGCACAAAAGAACAAAAACGCGCGCACACACACACACACACACACACTTTCCAAATGCAGCAGAGTGTGTTTCTGTACAAAAAAAGGACACCGCCTCATATTAGACATTGCAGATTTTGCATAATTAGCTGCATTCTGTTTGACTTTAAACTAATGAGAGTGAGATGGGCTTTAATTAGCATGCAATATATATAAAAAAAAAAAAAATAGTAGTTTGCCACATTAACAAAACTCCATCTCACCCAGCCGGAGAGCTACCCACACACAGCACGGCTGTCCATGAAGCAATCATTTATGATCTGTTCCAGAAATGATAGGCTGGTGTCACGCAGGAACAATTTAAAACTGGGGGTGGTAATGAGAAAAGTCTGATACGCACAGTGCTATGGTTGATCCTGGATAATAATTACAAAATATGTAGGACGCTCACTCCTGTAGATGTGTCATGGCATTAGGAGCACCAAAATTGCACAGGTTATAGTGTGGGAAGCTTATGCTAGTACCTTCTGTTTTAGAATGGTAAAGCTTTTTTTATTTTATTGCAAAGTAAATGGGATTTCGCAAAGAATCATGGATAAAAGGTTGTCAGTTTGCGCTTTATGGAGTTCTATAAAATACACCCCCACTCATGTGGTGGGAACTTTGAAAGAAAGATGGATTTAAACCCCAAAAGCCTGCAAGAGACCAGGTTCAACACTGCCAAAGCTGCTTTTACATTTTTTTTTTTTTTTTTTTTTTTGCAAACATGCGTAAAAATTATTTTAGACCTGAATATTAAGGCTCCATGCACACTGGACGGTAAAATAATGGTATAAAAACGCCAGTAGCTTTGGAGTGAGTCTTTCAACATTTAACGTTTTTTGCAATAGCATTTATTAACGTTTTTCCGCATTAGCGTTTTTCTTTTTCTATAAGAATTTTTTTTTCCAATGGATCAAAAACGTTAAAAATTGCTTGTGTGCCACGTTTGAGCGTTTAGTGACGTTTAACGTTTTTAAGCATTTTTTG
Organism: Aquarana catesbeiana; assembly: GCF_042186555.1. Classification (NCBI taxonomy): domain Eukaryota; kingdom Metazoa; phylum Chordata; class Amphibia; order Anura; family Ranidae; genus Aquarana; species Aquarana catesbeiana. Next base: position 212,501,008 of record NC_133326.1, read on the forward strand.
TGCTCAGAAAAACAGCTCCTGAACGCGATTTTAGGGCTTTCAGACAACAGCCCATAAACTCCACTGCTGATAAATGTCCATGTGTGCATGGACGCATAGGATAACAGAGGGGAGTTTATGGGCCGTTAAAAAAAAAACAAAAAAAAAACGCCCAAACTCCCAGAAACAGCCGTTTATGAGCTTCAGTGTGCATGGAGCCTCAATAAAACCCCCAATTATATATTTATACTTCTGTTTATAATTATATATTTTCTGGAAGCAGACACCCTAGAGCAGTGATGGCAAACCTCGGCACCCCAGATGTTTTGGAACTACATTTCTCATGATGCTCATGCACTCTGCAGTGTAGTTGAGCATCATAGGAAATGTAGTTCCAAAACATCTGGGGTGCCAAGGTTTGCCATCACTGCCCTAGAGAATAAAATAGTGGTAGTTCCAATTTTATTTTATGTGTAATTTTTTATGTCACGATATTTCCACAAAGGTCTAGAGTACTACTTGGACCTTGAAGAAGGGGACATACCCCGAAAGGTTTTCCTGAAAAATTGTATGTTAGTGCAAATAAAAAAAGTATCACAGACAGTACTCAATTTTCTCTGTCACTATTGCACTAATGCGGCTACAATCACATCAAGCACAAAGGTCTAGGAAACTCAAAATTTCAGTTAAAAATACACTAAAGTTAAATTTAGGGCACACAACTGCAATAAATTACCCAACATGTCAAACCTTAAATTTAAGTTTGAGTGCACCAACAACAAACTTCAGTACCCTATATTTTCCACTTTTAAAAGCCCCCTGCCCCCCCACCCTATGTGAATCAGTATGGGGTACATTGTACCCCACCCTATGTGAATGAGTATGGGGTACATTGTACCCCTACCCATTCACCAAAAAAAAAAAAAAAAGTGTCAAAAATAAAACAAACACAGTACAGAGGTTTTTAAAGTAGTTTATTAAGCAGCTCCAGCTCTTCCAACTTCTCCCCTCCCCGACTCTTCTGCCTCCTCCGCTGATGTCTTCTGTCTCTGCTGGTTCTTCTCCCTCTGTCTGCTGTCTTCACGCTCTTTTGCCCAGTCTTCTCCATCTGTTCTTCTTCCAATGTTGATGCAACGCTCTCTCCCGCTCTAATGTCGGGTGCGCGGTGTGCCACTACTTATATCGGCATGGGTTGGGGTCACCGGAGCCCCACTTCTTATGACACCATCACCCATCATGCCCCAGGCGGTGATGTCATAAGGGGTGGGGCCTCCGGATGACGTCACACAGTGACCCCGCCCCATGACAGTAGAAGTAGTGGCACACCGCGCACCTGGCATTAGAACGGGAGAGAGTGTTGAGTCAACGTTGGAAGAAAAACAGAGGGAGAAGGCAGCGGAGAAGACTGGGCAAAAGAGCGCAAAGACACTCAGAGACCTGGCAGAAGACAGTGGACAGAGGGGGAAGAACCAGAGAGAGAGTGGAGAAGAACCATAGAAGGGCTAGAAGACATCAGCGGAGAAGAAGTCGGAAGAGACGTGGAGCTGCCTTAATAAAAAATGTTTTAACACCCTGTGTGCTGTGTTTTATTTTTGACACTTATTTCAGGTGAATGGGTAGAGGTACAATGTACCCCATACTCATTCACATAGGGTGGGGGCTGGGATCTGTGGGCCACCTTGTTAAAGGGGGCTTCCAGATTCCGATAAGCTCCCCGTCCGCAGACCACGACAACCAACGGCCAGGGTTTTTCGAGAAGAGGCCCTTGTCCTCACCAACATGGTGACAACGTGCTTTGGGGTGAGGGGGGGCGCTGGGCCCCCCTGCCACAAAGCACCCACTCCCCCATGTCGAGGGCATGTGGCCTGGTACGGTTCAGGAGGGGGGGGGGGGGCTCGCTCATTCCCACCCCTTTCCTGACCTGCCAGGCTGTGTGCTCGGATAAGAGCCTGGTATGGATTTCGGGGGGACCCCCACACCGTTTTTTCTGTGTGGGGGTTCCCCTGAAAATCCAGACCGAAGGGCCGGTATGCTCTTGAAGGGGGAACCCATGCAGTTTTTTTTTTCCATTTGGCGTGGAGTTCCCCTTCAAGATCATCAGAGCACAAGTCATATGCCAAAGTTGGATCAGTCAAGACGGCGATCCGACTTCAGAGATATTTAATGGGCTGAAGTAGGTTCAAAGTTGGACCAAAGTAGTGCAGGGAGCATTTTCAAAGTCAGTCTGACTTGCGTCAGACCAGTTAAGACGGCTCCCATAAGGAAACATTGATTTTCACACGTCATACGACATGAGCTTCCAATGTCGGAGCGTTTGCCGCACCAGTGTGAACCTGGCCTAAAACTGGTGCTCTTGGAAACCGGTGCAGCTGTGCACGGTAGTCAGCTTCTAACTACAGCGCATTCAATTAAGTTTTGGCAATAAAACCTGGATGCCGATTGGTTTTTGTGCAGAGCTGCACCAGATTTTGCACTGTCTAGTATTAGTAAATAACCCCCATTGTTTTTAGCAAGGCAAAACAGGTGGCTAAAAAAGTGAAAAGCTTAAAAAAAAAAAAAAAAAGATACTTTTGAATGGGCTGCCCCTATGTGCGAAAGGTGCATATGTGTGGCATGCTACAAAATGTCAGTGGGGGCTTAAAGCGGTTGTATACTGCTGGTCTTTTTTCTTTCTCTGCAAGGCAAAGTCATAATGTGCTAGTATGCATCGCATACTAGCACATTATGTGAAACTTGCCTTAAAACTAAGCTGTTCTAGCACCACAATGCCAGCACTCCCATCTTCACCCATCTTGCTTCCGGGTTCGTGGGCTCCGACTCTGACTGGCCGGAGCCGCGATCAAGTCACCCATTCACGGCACTGGGTTCTGAAGTAACGGCATGGGTGGCCATTCCTTCAGAGCGCATGCACCAGTGATGTCACTGGTGCCTGTAATGTAAATATCGCCTAAACGGTGCACGTAAAAGTCAGTAAAGGACGTTTATTTCCTCTTGAAAGTATAACTAAAAGGCAAAACTTTTTTTTTTTTAGTTTTGGATAGAATGGAGAGGGATTAGAACACCTGTCACTTTTTTTGCCTTCTGTACCCCCATTAAGGAGATTCACTTTCCCCATTTGTCCCGTTTACCATTATTATTGAAACTGAAAGCAAAAGAAAATCCTAAACATTGGGTTGTCCCCAGAAAAGTAATAGCGTGGAAATCTTCCAATAGTGACACTAGCTCTGGTGACCTGGGGGTCCCAAAGGAATTCCCTTAGTTTGAAGGGATTTCCTCTCGCTTCCCATTTGGCTATGGGGCAGAAAGGGAAATCTCTGCAATAGGACAAAGATGACAAAAAAAAATATATGATGATGCAAAAGAAGTTAATCTACCAAATCTTGGCACAAAGCCAGGAGCATTTGCAGTTGCAATTTTTGCCACGATTTTAGCATGATCTGTCCCTAGACAATTAGCAGCAAAAATCGCACAGAGTTTGGGGTGCCATTAAGTAATAATGGCATCACAAACATTATCTGTATTTTGCCACGATTCTGGAAATCGCAGACAGAAATGTGGCGATTCCACCCACTATCCAGAACGCCTAGGTGTGAATGGAGCCTAAAGTTCACAAAACATGCCAAGATTGAAATCTCAATCTCCTGGTTTCCTCTAGCAGCAGGGCTTGACAGCCTGTCAGCATTCTAATGTAAACAAACAGTGTCTCTGTTGTGATATTTGAAGACAATTGACTTCTAAGTAACAGCAGTGAGGACGCATGCACACTGCAGCTCAAAGAAGCGGCTCCTACAGGCTCTCATTTTTTCTGTCTGGAAACTCTCCTCTATGTTAGCCAATTTGTCCATGCACACTATTGGCTTTTTCAGGAGTTTACAGGCAGAAAAAAAACACCCAAACTCCCGTTTTTTGAGAGGAGCTTTCAAGCAGTAAAGAAGACTCCTACATGCCCAACAACGTGCAAAAGCGCACACAAAAAAAAGAAAAAAAAAAACCCCACAAGCTTCTTCAAGCTTCTGGGCAGAGAAATAAAAGCTCAAACGCCTGTAAAAGCAGCTTTTTTAAGCTGCAGCGTGCATGAGCCCTAACAGGGGTCAGTGTAAAGCTTTTTTTTTTTAAATGCTTGTTAAGATGATATAAATAATGTCCCTAGTCTGAGCACAGGTGCATTTAACGTTCATTCTTCAGCCATCTGTTAATAGATCAATAACCAGCAGAGAAAAGACAAGAGCTTTGCAGCTCAGTGTTTAGGTCAAATGCACGAGAGCTCGATTTCTAGATTGACCACAACTAAAAATTTGCAAATGGTTTACGCCCTAGCGACCATTAAGGAAATAAAATTAGTTTCAATGGTGAAATTGAGGTCAGATTATTTTAATCCACATTCTATAAAGAAACATACATGTCAGCACATTAGAGCAGCTACCATTTTCAGTTCTGAATTCAAAATATATATTGATGGATGCAAATACTGGATTTTTGAAGAGCCACATTCTATAAAGAAACATACATGTCAGCACATTAGACCAGCTACCATTTTCAGTTCTGGAATCAAAATATAGATTGATGGATGCAAATATTGGATTTTTGAAGAGCTGGTATGAGAGAGAAAGCAATCCATATCTATACATAATTTATTAGCTCAACGTTATGTACAAAACCATATATGCAGACTAAACACATATTTATACAAAAACAAAAACAGAACTGACAGACCAAAAAAGGTCCTATGCGCCGCACATCACTGCAAGACCCTGTGGATGTGAAACGATAAGTCCCATGATTAAGCTCCGGGGCGGAGTAAAATGCATTGGGGGTGTGGCTTGGCTGGAGCACAGGCAGAGGTTGTCATTTCACATATCCACAGGGTCTTGCAGTAATGTGCGATGTCTCTTTTGGTCTCTTGTATCATTGGAACCGACAACACTCCCAGTGATGTACTACAGGAGGACCTGGCTGAGACTTGAGCAGCACCCCTCATTCCTTGTCTGGTCACAACCAAGAAACAGGTTATATACTTAGCCGTTTTTAGTCCACTTCGGTCCGGTCACATGGTCTGGCTCCCGTGTCAGTCGTCAGCAGTTGCAGGGGAGAGGCGGGTGCACAGACAACAGCGAGCGCATGGGAGCCTATAGGTGACGTCACCTCTCCCAGACTTTCCAGCTGTCTGGCGCTCCCTCCTCTCCTCTCCAACCACTGCTGACTGACACAAAGGATTGTGTGACTGGACCAGAGAGGGCTCAATTCACCTTTTCTTTTTTACACACAGGTTAGTCCACATAGCTAGCATGAGGGGGATGGGAACTTTTTCAGGGTTTAGTCAGAACTAGGCAGAAATTTTACTTAAATGCTCTAAAAAAACTTTTTTTATTTTCTAGACGTAAAGTTTAGAATAATTTGGGTACACAGGGCAGACATATTTGCTCATTACATATGCAGACTAGGCTTTCCGCTTTGCAGAGCTACACAACCTCTGTACTTGACCCTGGGTTCACACAACTGCGATGCGGGAACCAGCGCGATTCCGGCGCCACTTCCCACTGCCTTGTGCGAACCGCTGCGGGTGTCACTAAAGTTAATGACACCCCCCAGTTTAGTTCACAGATCGCAGTGCGAACTGTGAACTTGCACAGGAATTGTATCGCATAGGTGAGAACACCCATGCAATACGATTCTAGTGCGGGGAAAAACAAGTCCCTGCACTATTTTCTGTGTGAATCTAATGCGAGTTCAGCCATACAATTGTATGGCTGAACTCGCATTGCACAGACACCGCATGTGATCAGCACCTGTGGTGCGGGTGCAAATCACATGCGATCTCTGAGATCACGCTAGTGTGCACCCAGGCTCACTGCTACTTCTTACAATGCAAGTCTTTAACTCATAACAGCATATGAACAAATATAGCTCACCTCCATTAACATACCGTATGTTCTTACACTAAGAAAATACTTGAGCCAATGACACTCACATATACAGTATGTATACAAATAAAAAAAAAAAAAAGTGTGCTTTTATCAGATTGGGCACTTTACAAACAATGCTAAAGAATTGACTAAGAAGGCATTATGTACTGGAGAGCAGTAGAGAGGGTATGACAGTGGGCAATATGTGCAGGAGAGTAATGTGGAGGGTGTGGAAGCATGTGCCGGAGATGTAGGGAGGGTTTGATAGTGGACAGAATGTCCAGTGGAGGAATGGAGATCAAGACAAAGAACAATAGGGGCAGAGGAATAGGTAGGGTATGAAAAGGGCAGTAGATTCATGCCAGAAGGGCAAAGGGTATGACAGCGGCAGTATGTGCAGAGGAGTAGGGAGAATATTATAGAAAGCACTATGGGCCCATTCACAGCACATGCAGTGCAGTGCTTTTTGTTCTGCATCAAAAAAGCATCAAAAGTAGGTTATATGGGTTTCAATGGCATAGTTCACATCAGCGCAGTGTGTTACAGGGCTTTTTTTTTTTTCTGGAACAGAAAAGTACAACATGCCACTTTTTTCCTGCACAGAATTGTACTAGATTGCGGTAACACACATCGGATCGGATCTGGAGGATGTTTTTGTGGAGAGAACAGGCACTATGTGCAGGAGTGGAGTCTGGAGGGTAGAACAGCAAGTATAAGGTAGTAGGTACAGGAAGTAAATGCATACACTCTACATCAATATACCCAGAGGGGAGAAAAAACAAACAAACACTATAACCTGCATGTAAATTGGTTCAGACCACAACCACACTGAAGGAGTGCACACTACCAGGTTTCTACCATGTGCCGTTACTGAGTGTGCGTCATCTAATGTAAATGAGTTTCTGTGTTCTGTATCGGAGTGTGGAAGGTATGTGTTCACTCTGTATGCTGTGAGTCTTTGCACTCCAGAGAGAGCACAGGATGAAAACAAAAAAGGAATACAGGAGACTGTAGCACAGGTAAGGAGAGAGTGTGTGTGTTCTACTCCGGGGAGGAGAGCATAGAGTGGTTTGGCATGAGCCACAAGAATGTAAAATTGATTGTGTCAGAAGTCTCCAGTACAACAAAAAGACTATAGGAAGGATAGTTCAATACTGGAGGGACATAGACACCATTGCCATGGATTCAGGGAAACGAACCATGTGCAGGATATAAAGAAAAGACCAAAGATTGTGCTAAGGTGAGGCAGATACAGTGCTTTGAAAAAGTATTCATATCCCTTGAAATTTTCCACATTTTGTCATGTTACACCAAAAAACATAAATGTACGTTATTGGGATTTTATGTGATAGATCAACACAAACTAGCACATAATTGTGAAGTGGAAGGAAAATGATAAATGGTTTTCAATTTTTTTTTACAAATAAATATGTGAAAAGTGTGCTTTGGATTTGTATTCTGCGCCCCCCCCCCCGCCCCCCACCCCGCAATTACAGCTGCAAGTCTTTTTTGGGGATGTCTCTACCAGCTTTGCACATCTAGAGAGTGAATTTTTTTGGCCATCATTCTTTGCAAAAATAGCTCAAGCTCTGTCAGATTGGATGGAGAGCAATTTTCAAGTCTTGTCACAGATTCCCAATTGGATTTAGGTCTGGACTTTGACTGGGCCATTCTAACACATAAATATGCTTTTACCTAAACAAATTCCATTGTAGCTCTGGCTATAGGTTTAGGGTCGTTGTCCTGCTGGAAGGTAAGCCTCCGCCCCAGTCTCAAGTCTTTTGCACACTAACAGGTTTTCTTCTAAGACTGCCCTGTATTTGGCTCCATCCAGCAACACGATGCTGCCATCACCATGTTTTACGGTGAAGATGGTGTGTTCAGGGTGATTTATTTTATTTATTTTAGGTACTTATATAGCGCCGTCAATTTACGCTGCGCTTTACATATACATAGTACATTCACATCAGTCCCTACCCTCAAGGAGCTTACAATCTAAAGTCCCTAATTCACATTCATACATACTAGGGACAATTTGGACAGGATCCAATTAACCTACCAGCATGTCTGGAGTGTGGGAGGAAACTGGAGTACCCGGAGGAAACCCACGCAGGCACAGGGAGAACATGCAAACTCCAGGCAGGTAGTGTCATGGTTGGGATTCGAACCAGCGACCCTTCTTACTGCTAGGCGAAAGTGCTACCCACTACACCACTGTGCCGGGTGATGTGCAGGGTTAGTTTTCCGCCACACATAGCATTTTGCTTTTAGGCCAAAAAGTTCAATTTTGATCTGATCTAACCAGAGCACCTTTTCCACCTGTTTGCTATGTCCCCCACATGGCTTCTCTCAAACTGCAAATGTGACTTCTCATAGCTTTCTTTCAACAATGGCTTTCTTCTTGTCACTCTTCCATAAAGGCCAGATTTGTGGCCCTTATAGTTGTCCTGTGGACAGATGCTCCGACCTGAGCTGTGGATCTCTGCAGCTCCACCAGAGTTACCATGAGCTTCTTGGCTGCTTCTCTGTTTAATGCTCTCCCTGCCCAGCCTGTCAGTTTAGATGAAGGGCCATGTCTTGGTAAATATGGATTTGTGCCATACTCTCCATTTTTGGATGATGGATTGAACAGTGCTCCGTGAGATGTTCAAAGCTTGGGATAATTGTTTATAACCTAACCCACTTTAAACTTCTCCACAACTTTATCCCTGGACTGTCTGGTGTGTTCCTTGGCCTTCATAATGCGGTTTGTTCACTAAGGGTTTCTAACAAACCTCTGAGGGCTTCACGGAACAGCTGTACTTGTACTGAGATTAAATTACACACAGGTGGACGATTTACGAATTACGTGACTTTTAAAGGCAATTGGTTGCACTAGATTTTAGTTAGGGGTATCAGAGTAAAGGGGGCTGAATACAAATTCACGACACACTTTAGATATTTATTTGTAAAAAATATGGAAAAACATTTATCATTTTCCTTCCACTTCACAATTATGTGCCACTTTGCGTTGGTCATCACAAAAAATGGATGCAGCTACTTTTTAGCCAAAACTATTTCCAGCAGACTTCTTTGACAAATGTTGGATTTAAAGCTGGCCACAGACAGCTTGCCCAATTCGAGATTTGATCCGACTGTACCCAAGTCAATCCATCGATTGACTTGGGTGCAACCATCATGTCAGATTTTTATCTTGCCCGCCGGGAGAACACAATAGCTCCACGGGAGGGATTCCCCCATCCACAATGACTGTGTTGTTGGGAGAACTGATTTTCTTTCCTGCAGCCCATGGTTGCAGGAAAGAAAATTGCATAATCTGTGGCTTGCTTAACAATCGATTTTTGTTTGCCAGTAGAGTAAAATTGCATCCAGCCAAAATTCACACAGTTTTTGGCCAGCTTAAGATAAGATAGGATAGAATAGGAGGAACAGCTTTTATTATCAACAGAAATGTGAAGAAGTGACCAGGTTAGCACAATAGATCAACCTCAGTTTTTAAAAAGGCATACCCTGACCTACTTGATACTGGCACAGTTATTTTTAGGCATCTCTATGGCCTTCTTGTATATTAGATGTTCCTCACCATGATGCCCTGGCAAGGAGGACCCAATAATTAACTCTTACAACTCATACTGGCAACTCTGTGACAGCACGATATCTGACAACTGCCTTATCAGATACAGCAACCAGGAACCATTTAAAAGGTCTCCCAATCCAGAGGTCACTTTGGCAATCAATCATAGTGATCAAACAGCTTTGTTTACAAACAAGCCATCTACCTTGCACAGAGGTAGTCAACCAGACAAGAATGCAGAAATAAAAGTGACTGTAAAAAAAAAAAAAAAATCCAATAAAGGCCTATAAATCATCTGAACTTCATGTCACTAATGTATCCTGTATTGACATGGGGGTCAGAGGAAGGAACCAGTGAGAGGCGAGCTGCAGGGGTCCTGAAAGTCAAGTGTAACTTCCCAACAGGTTTTGGGAGCAATTTCACAGCATCATAGATGAGTTCGGCAGAGTGAGCAGCAAGAAAAGCAAGTATTTATGGTCTTATTTTACAGATCTTTGCGAGGGCTTTGTACAGCGGCTGGGTCACTGTAAATTGCACTTTTTTTTTCACATTTTTGTTTAACAAAAAAAATATACCAGATAAAAGCCTTAAAAACAACATAAAATATTTAGATGGGCACATGTAATCCCATTAACTAATGTATATTGTCACAGCTAAATTTGGCCTGGAAATCTAGGCATCAATGAAATGTGGTTACGAAAGGGTAAGGACATTCATTTTTAGGATATTAAGGACATTCCTAATCCTTTCCAGATTTTAATCTTTTTAATCAGAGCCTGCATTTTTCATTTAGATTTCAATCATTCTTCCTAGATTTTTTTTTATCCTGGCCGCTGCTGAAAACTAAACCGGAATTAAAACAGAAGATGAACTGATAATGGGAGGAAAATTCAGGTCATTTCTCTTTTAATACCTACATATGTATGTACTCCATCACTAGCAGCACCTAAAACACACAGCCTCTAGTTTTCGGTCAAGCTTCAGCTTTGTAGAACCTAAAAGTAGGACAACTATATGCCATTATAAAGTGCAATTAGTAATGTAAACGGTATTATAATTTTACTTTGAATTAGATCAAGGACTATAGGAAAAAATTCTGCTGGGCCAGGTAAACAAGTTATCAGAGCTCATCAAAAAGTGCTCACTTTTCCCATAGGCCTGTCTGCTTATGCTATTCTCGGTATTCCAATACACTATGAAACTGACACACTTCTGCATTAGACATATGCAGCCTTCTCAGTGAACAGCAATTTTAAGGAGTTTTAGGAAATAATTCTGGAAACGAAAACTCAGCATTCAAGCTGTCACTGACATATACAATACATATTCATTAGACAACTCATACATAACCAATTTACGCCACCAGTGTGCCAGAAGACCACTAATATTATACATCAGTAAAAAATATTTGCATTTTTTTATCCTTTTTTTTTCTTAAAAAGTCAATCCACCCAATACGAATGATGGTGGCAAAAATTCACACCCTTGCTTTTTACATCGCTCCAGGAGTAATATTTATTCCCTTAATATAACTATTAGGAAGCCCAGGTCTTCCCAACTCATAATAGTGTGGGTAGGCTCTGTATCAATATTGGAGAGCAACGTTGGGTATATTGTTTCTCTCCCCCCCCCCTCCCCCCATTCAACTAGCTGGTTGAAAGAGGCAAAAAACGAGCGAGATCCCCGCATCAACACAAGCAATGTGTATGTAGGGATCTCCCCCACTGTACTATTCTATTCTGACAGCAGGGACACACACCCCCATTTAGAATACACAGATCAGCGCTTGCAGCCAAAGCGCTGATCCAATCGCTGATCAAGAGCTGGATTTTCAGCAGGACCGTTCAACAGAAGCCAGTCGTTTTACTGCTGTCTGCCCAACAGAAGCTGGTCTAACGTATCAAAATAAGTCCAGGTCCTGCTTAACCTGCCAAATTTCAGTATACGTGTACTGGGCTTAAGGGACATGTGGTAATTTAAAAACAAACAAACAAAAAAAACCATACATACATACATACATACGACACAAAGCATATAAATCCACTTTTGCACACCAAATGCCATTTCAAAACGTAGTTATCTCGTAAAAGTAACAGTGACATCACTGTACTGTACATAGTCTGTGCAGAGAGCAGCGCCAAGGAAGAGGCCCAGAAGGCCAGTTATAGGTTGGGGTGGTTGCCATTTGTTTGTACAGTTGGTTAATTTGTTGGGGGACGCACTGGACACCTTTGCTGTCATTGTGCTATTGCTGGGTGTCCAGCGAGTCCCTATACCTTTAAGGTGGGGTGGGCTCCCTTCAGGCATGCCTGCCCTTAATCTAGCCATTATTGAATGTGCTCAGGAGACTGCCAAAATTATAGGGTAAGGACTGTAGTACACTGGGGTGCCGTGATGCGGCTGCTGCAGCTTACGTACATATTTGCAAAATGTGTGCAAATGAAACCCCTTGGTTTTAACATGAACTGTTAGACAGACAGACAGACAGACAGACAGACAGACAGACAGACAGACAGACAGACAATCTCAATTTGGTTTGTTGCAGGCTGGCTAGTGAGCTGGGAATTATTGGTTTGTTGTTTTTGACATGCATCAACCTTAGTTATATGTGCCCCTTGCTGCAAATGCCAGTTATAGGTTGGGGTGGTCACCATTTGTTTGCCCAGAGGGCTCCACCTACTACAGGCTGCCTGCACAAAACTACCAGAGGGGGCAGATACAAGACCAATCACTCCACACAAGAAGATAGAGCAGCAGTGACCAGTCTTTATTACAGGAAGCTCCTGCACATAGGCAAAGTCTCACGTTGCATAACTGCACAGATATAGAAGAAATACACAAAAGCACATAAAAGGTTAAATAATTAAATACTTCTCGTATTCACACAATATTTCCCAAGCTTCAACTTTAAAGAAGAAGTAAACTTCTATGTTTAAAGTGTAAGTTCACCTTTACAGAAAAATCCGTAAGGTGAACTTAGAGGACCCCTATCCTCATCCCCCCCCCCCCCCCCAATCCCGCTGACCTGTGGCATGGAGATCTCCCGTTCTGAGCCCTGCTCTAGCCTCATCACGGGTCTGGGGCTTAGAAATCCTCTCGGCATTCACACAACTTCTTCCGCGCTGACAGGACGGGATACGCAGGTTCCGATTGGTCGGCGCCAACCAATTAGAATGCTCCTAAACGTCCCTCCTGACGGGGTACATTTTGGAGATGAAGCTGCCCTGATTTCTAAGCCACAGACCTGTGACGCTCTGTGGGAACAGGTACCCGAATTTGACAGGTACCTGCTCCCCCAGAGGCTCTCCCTTCCGAAGTCTTCTGGGACATATGACGACAAGTACTAGAAGACTTCGGTGGCCAGTCACAGACTGCAGTGCCGCTCGCGCATGCGCAGTGGGCACCTGGCTGTGAAGCCGCAAGCTGTTAAATAACAAACATATCATACTTACCTCCACTGTGCAGCTCGTTTTGCACAGAGTGGCCCCGAACATCCTCTTCTGGGGTCCCTCGGCAGCTCCTCCCCACATCAGATAACCCCCTAGGAGAAGCGCTCTCCCGGGGGGGGGTACCTTGCAGGCACGCTCCCAAGTCCAGCATTTGCGTCCATGGACACAAATGCCGGACTCAGCCCCGCCCCCGCGTCATTGGATTTGATTGATAGCAGCGGGAGCCAATGTCCAATCAAGAGCCGAGAACCCCGGGCAGAGGAAGAGCACGTCGCCGGCAAGTGAAATTCCAGGGCTCGGGTCAGTAAAAATGGGGGGGCTGAGGGGCTGGTCACTGCCAGGTGTTTTTCCCCTTAATGCATAGGATGCATTAAGGGGAAAAAAACATAAGGGTTTACGGCCCCTTTAATTTGAGGGTATGTACAGCGAAATCGGAGGAAGGGTTTAGGAATTAGTCCTCATGCACACGGACGTTTTTACAGCTGCTTTTTTGAGCTTTTTTTGCAGCTTAAAAAGGCCTGTCTATGTTAGTCTATGGCTTCATGCCCACCTAGGCGTTTTTGAGCTGCAAGTGGCATAGGCGTTTTTAAGCTGTAAAAAAAACCCAGGACCAGTGGGTTCTGAAAGACATTTTTCAGCTGTAAAAACACTCTAACGCTGAAAAACGCTCAAAAACGTCATTCACCAACGTTTTTTAGCGTTTTTGATCCCTTGAAAAAAAAAAAAAAAAAAAAAAAATTTGAAAAAAAAAAAAAAAAAAAACGCTCAAAAACGCTAACGCGGAAAAACGCTCAAAAACGCTAAAAAACGCTATTGCAAAAATGCTGAAAAAAGCTGAAAAAAGTTTAAAAAAAATCACTGCAAAGATACTGGCGTTTTCATAACGTTTTTTTTTAACAGCCTGTGTGCATGAGGGCTTACAGCTCTTAAGAATAGTCATCCCCTTTTTCAAGAGACCAAAAGTAATTGGACAATTAAATCAAAAGCTGTTTCATTATTTCTTCATCAATTAAGCAGGTAAAAGGCCTGGAGTTGATTCTAAGTGTAGTATTTGCATTTGGAATCTATTGCTTTGAACCTACATCATGTGTTCAAAGGAGCTGTCCATGCAAGTGAAACAGGCCATCGTAAGGCTTCAAGAACTAAACAAATCCATTAGCGAGATAGCAACATTAGGAGTGGCCAGATCAACAATTTGGTACATTCTGAGGAAAGAACGCACTGGTGAGCTCAGCAACATAAAAAGGCCTGGAAGTCCACGGAAGACAAAAAAAAAAAAAAAAAAAAAAAAAAAAGGTGGTGGATGATCGCAGGATCCTCTCTAAGGTAAAGAAAAACCCATTCACAACATCCAGACAAGTAAAGGACACTTTCCAGGAGGTGGGCGTATCATTGTCAAAGTCTACAATCAAGAGAAAGCTTCACGAGAGCAAAATACAGAGGGTTCACCACAAGGTGCAAACCATTCATAAGCCTGAAGAATAGAAAAGCCAGATTAGACTTTGCCAAAAAACAAGTTCTGGAAAAGCATTCGTTGGATGTATGAAACTTATGCCCCATACACTCAATCAGAAATTCCGTGAGAAAAAACTTGGATGGTTCTTCCGACAGAATTCCGCTCAAGCTTGCCTTGCATACACATGGTCACACAAAAGTTCTCTGAACTTTTGATCGTCAAGAACGCGGTGACGTACACTAGGACGAGCGGAAAAAATTAAGTTCAATGCTTCAGAGCATGCGTCAAATTGTCTCCGAGCATGCGTGATTTTTTGCACGTACGAATTGCATACAAACGCATTTTCGGATAGGAACTTTTTCTGACCGATAAATAGAGAACCTGCTCTCAATCTTTTGCTGGCTGGAATTCTGCCAGCAAAAGTCCGATGGAGCATACACACGGTCGGAATTTCTGACCAAAAGTTTACATCGGACTTTTGCTGGTGGAATTTCTGATCGTGTGTATGGGGCATAAGATTGATCTGTACCAGAATGACAGGAAGAAAAAAAAGTGTGGCGAAGGCTTGGAATAGCTCATGATCTAAAGCACCCAACGTAAACATAAAAAACATATTGGAGGCAGTGTGATGGCATGGGCATGCATGGCTTCCAGTGGCACTGGGTCATTGATGATGTGACAGAAGACAGAAGCAGCCGGATTAATTCTGCAGTGTTTAGAGATATACTGTCAGCTCAGATTCAGCCAAATGCAGCAAAGTTGATTGGACGGCGCTTCACAATACAGATGGACAATGATCCAAAACACACTGCAAAAAAGCTTTTGGGAGGAAAAGAAGTGGAATATTCTGCAATGGCCAAGACAATCACCTGATCGCAACCCAATTGAGCATGCATTTCACTTACTGAAGGCAAAACTAAAAAGGCAGAAAGACCCACAAAGAACAACTGAAGACAGCTGCAGTTAGAACCTGGCAAAGCATCAGAAAGGAGGAAACCCAGTCTTTGGTAATGTCTATGGGTTCCAGACTTCAGGCAGTCATTGCCAGTAAAGGATTCTCAACAAAATATAAAAAAATAATGTTTTATTTATGATTATATTCATTTGTCCAATTACATTTGAGCCCCTGAAAATGGGGGACTGTATACAAATTGTTGCAGTTCCTAAAATTTGTACTTGATATGTTCAACCCCTTGAATTAGAATCAAAAAAAGGGGGAGTACCATCCAATTATGTCACAAGAGTTGCCGCCATCCCTAACATAAGGAGAAAAGGAAACAACCCCTCAGGAAATGGTGGGACTTTAAAGGCAACGGAGTAAAAATAAAAGCAATTTTATTAACACAAATATGCAAAAATATACATGTCAAGAAAAATATACTACAGTCGTATAGAAGGATCAATTTAACAATAAAATCAGGATTGTACTGGTGAGCGAACCAAATGTGTGTTCATGTAGTCTTCCACCTGAGCCTACGCGTTTCGGGACTACAGGAGTCCCTTCATCAAGGGCAAGTGGTAGGCGGACTTTACACTACATAATAAAACATGAAATAGCGTAATTAGAAACAAATGCATTGAACATGTTTCCTGCATCTAACATCATTCTTGAAGAAAAAAAAAAAAACACACATACCCAAGCATAACCAAGAAGAGAGGCCGACTGTCGGAGCAATTCTCGGGGGCAACAACACACAGGACGCCAGGAATCCAAAATAGGAAACGGGCGTGTCTCTGGCCCCGCCTTCTCCACAGTGGTCCCAATGTGCCACCCCAGGAGGGGATTCCGGGAGTGACAGCGCTAACCCAAGAGGGCCCAGCAAGCGAAGAACCAGGGGGGGGGGGGGGGGGGAAGAAAAATATCTGAAAATACAAAAGAGAGGAGGCCTTATGTGCTGGGGTACTATAAGGAAGTGGATATGGTAATTAAGTATACATATACTGAAAATGCATAAACGCCGCACGTCGAAGCGGCAAGTACCCATGTGCTGAAGATGCATAAACACCGCACGTCAAGCGCTGTCACTCCCGGAATCCCCTCCTGGGGTGGCACATTGGGACCAGTGTGGAGAAGGCGGGGCCAGAGATACGCCCGTTTCCTATTTTGGATTCCTGGCGTCCTGTGTGTTGTTGCCCCCGAGAATTGCTCCGACAGTCGGCCTCTCTTCTTGGTTATGCTTGGGTATGTGTGTTTTTTTTTTTTTCTTCAAGAATGATGTTAGATGCAGGAAACATGTTCAATGCATTTGTTTCTAATTACGCTATTTCATGTTTTATTATGTAGTGTAAAGTCCGCCTACCACTTGCCCTTGATGAAGGGACTCCTGTAGTCCCGAAACGCGTAGGCTCAGGTGGAAGACTACATGAACACACATTTGGTTCGCTCACCAGTACAATCCTGATTTTATTGTTAAATTGATCCTTCTATACGACTGTAGTATATTTTTCTTGACATGTATATTTTTGCATATTTGTGTTAATAAAATTGCTTTTATTTTTACTCCGTTGCCTTTAAAGTCCCACCATTTCCTGAGGGGTTATTTCCTTAACCCCTTGAATTAAAGCTGAAAGTCTGCACTTCAAATTAATTTTGATTATTTCGTTTTAATTTTATTCTGGTGGCTTACAGAGCCAAAGTATGAAAATTGTGCCTGTGTCCAAATATATATGGACCGAACTGTATATATCTGAATTTCATGAGTCAAAACTCATGATCCGCATATTTCTTTGGGGTCAAATACTCAGAAAGTAGTGAGAATATTGGACGGTCATAATGTCCAGGCTAATATTTTCAGGAGAGGTCAGCAATGACAAGCTATGCATTTTTTTCCCAGTACAGGTTTCCATTATTGATTGCAGTTGCTGCAGAAACCATTCACTGGGGTAGAACATGTAGAATAGAAAAAGCTTTTCTGAATGCTTATGTTTATTGAGCTATTCGGACCAGAGGGAGATTTGCAGGGCTAGAACTAACTATACTAAAAACGGCTCCCGCACATCTTCTAACTACTATACTTAAAGTGATTGTAAAGTCTTGATTTTTTTAAATCACAAACATGTTATACTTACCTCCTCTCTGTGCAGTTGGTTTTGCACAGAGCAGCCCGGATCCTCCTCTTCTCAGGTCCATCGTTGCTGCTCCTGGCCCCTCCCTCTTATCTAATGCCCCCACAGTCAGCAGCTTCCTATAGGGGCACTGGAGCCGAGTCACAGCTCTGTGTGTCTATTCAGACACGGAGCCCTGGCCTGGCCCCGCCCCCTCTCTCCCCTGAATGGCTGACTGACTTTGATTGACAGCTGCGGGTGCCAATAGTGCCGCTGCTGTGTCTCAGCCAATCAGGAGTGTTCCGTCTTTACAACCCCTTTAACCAGTTGCCGACCGCCGCACGACGATGTACGTCGACAGAGCGGCACGGGCAGGCAAAAGGACTTACAGGTACGTCCTTGCCTGCCCGCGGGTGGGGGGTCCGATCGGACCCCCCCCCCCCCCCCGGTGCCTGCGGCGGTCGGCAAATCTCCCCCGGCGATCGGTGGTGAGGGGGAGGCCATCCATTCGTGGCCCCCCCCTCGCGATTGCCCCCAGCCAATGGGATCATTTCCCTGCCTCTGTAGCGTACACAGAGGCAGAGGAAATGATGTCATCTCTCCTCGGCTCGGTAATTTCCGTTCCGGCCCGAGGAGAGAAGACAGGTATGTGAGTGCACCAACACTACACACACAGTAGAACATGCCAGGCACACAAAACACCCCGATCCCCCCCCCCGATCCCCCCCCAATCACCCCCCCCTGTCATCAAACTGACACCAAGCAGGTTTTTTTTTTTTTTTTTTTTTTTTTTTCTGATTGCTGATTGGTGTCAGTTTGTGACAGTTACAGTGTTAGGGCAGTGAGTGTTAGGCCCCCTTTAGGTCTAGGATACCCCCTAACCCCCCCTAATAAAGTTTTAACCCCTTGATCACCCCCCGTCACCAGTGTCGCTAAGTGATCATTTTTCTGATCGCTGTATTAGTGTCGCTGGTGACGCTAGTTAGGGACGTAAATATTTAGGTTCGCCGTCAGCATTTTATAGCGTCAGGGACCCCCATATACTACCTAATAAATGTTTTAACCCCTTGATTGCCCCCTAGTTAACCCTTTCACCACTGATCACCGTATAACCGTTACGGGTGACGCTGGTTAGTTCGTTTATTTTTTATAGTGTCAGGGCACCCGCCGTTTATTACCGAATAAAGGTTTAGCCCCCTGATCGCCCGGCGGTGATATGCGTCGCCCCAGGCAGCGTCAGATTAGCGCCAGTACCGCTAACACCCACGCACACAGCATACGCCTCCCTTAGTGGTATAGTATCTGAACGGATCAATATCTGATCCGATCAGATCTATACTAGCGTCCCCAGCAGTTTAGGGTTCCCAAAAACGCAGTGTTAGCAGGATCAGCCCAGATACCTGCTAGCACCAGCGTTTTGCCCCTCCGCCCGGCCCAGCCCAGCCCACCCAAGTGCAGTATCAATCGATCACTGTCACTTACAAAACACTAAACGCATAACTGCAGCGTTCGCAGAGTCAGGCCTGATCCCTGCGATCGCTAACAGTTTTTTTGGTAGCGTTTTGGTGAACTGGCAAGCACCAGCCCCAGGCAGCGTCAGGTTAGCGCCGGTCGCGCTAACACTCACGCACGCACCGTACACCTCCCTTAGTGGTATAGTATCTGAACTGATCAATATCTGATCCGATCAGATCTATACTAGCGTCCCCAGCAGTTTAGGGTTCCCAAAAACGCAGTGTTAGTGGGATCAGCCCAGATACCTGCTAGCACCTGCGTTTTGCCCCTCCGCCCGGCCCAGCCCACCCAAGTGCAGTATCGATCGATCACTGTCACTTACAAAACACTAAACGCATAACTGCAGCGTTCGCAGAGTCAGGCCTGATCCCTGCGATCGTTAACAGTTTTTTTGGTAGCGTTTTGGTGAACTGGCAAGCGCCAGCGGCCTAGTACACCCCGGTCGTAGTCAAACCAGCACTGCAGTAACACTTGGTGACGTGGCGAGTCCCATAAGTGTAGTTCAAGCTGGTGAGGTGGCAAGCACAAGTAGTGTCCCGCTGCCACCAAGAAGACAAACACAGGCCAGTCGTGCCCATAATGCCCTTCCTGCTGCATTCGCCAATCCTAATTGGGAACCCACCACTTCTGCAGCGCCCGTACTTCCCCCATTCACATCCCCAACCAAATGCAGTCGGCTGCATGAGAGGCATTTTTATGTCCTCCCGAGTACCCCTACCCAACGAACAAAAAAAGATGTTCTGTCTGCAGCAAACGCGGATATAGGCGTGACACCCGCTATTATTGTCCCTTCTGTCCTGACAATCCTGGTCTTTGCATTGGTGAATGTTTTGAACGCTACCATTCACTAGTTGAGTATTAGCGTAGGGTACAGCATTGCACAGACTAGGACACACTTTCACAGGGTCTCCCAAGATGCCATCGCATTTTGAGAGACCCGAACCTGGAACCGGTTACAGTTATAAAAGTTACAGTTACAAAAAAAGTGTAAAAAAAAAAAAAAAAACACAAACAAAAATATAAAATAAAAAATAATAGTTGTTGTTTTATTGTTCTCTCTCTATATTCTCTCTATTGTTCTGCTCTTTTTTACTGTATTCTATTCTGCAATGTTTTATTGTTATTATGTTTTATCATGTTTGCTTTTCAGGTATGCAATTTTTTATACTTTACCGTTTACTGTGCTTTATTGTTAACCATTTTTTTGTCTTCAGGTACACCATTCACGACTTTGAGTGGTTATACCAGAATGATGCTTGCAGGTTTAGGTATCATCTTGGTATCATTCTTTTCAGCCAGCGGTCGGCTTTCATGTAAAAGCAATCCTAGCGGCTAATTAGCCTCTAGACTGCTTTTACAAGCAGTGGGAGAGAATGCCCCCCCCCCCCCCCCACCGTCTTCCGTGTTTTTCTCTGGCTCTCCTGTCTCAACAGGGAACCTGAGAATGCAGTCGGTGATTCAGCCAGCTGACCATAGAGCTGATCAGAGACCAGAGTGGCTCCAAACATCTCTATGGCCTAAGAAACCGGAAGCTACGAGCATTTTATGACTTAGATTTCGCCGGATGTAAATAGCGCCATTGGGAAATTGGGGAAGCATTTTATCACACCGATCTTGGTGTGGTCAGATGCTTTGAGGGCAGAGGAGAAATCTAGGGTCTAATAGACCCCAATTTTTTCAAAAAAAGAGTACCTGTCACCACCTATTGCTATCATAGGGGATATTTACATTCCCTGAGATAACAATAAAAATGATTAAAAAAAAAAAAATGAAAGGAACAGTTTTAAAATAAGATAAAAAAGCAAAAAAATAATAAAGCACCCCTGTCCCCCCTGTCCCCGAACGCAAGCGTCGGTCTGGCGTCAAATGTAAACAGCAATTGCACCATGCATGTGAGGTATCACCGCGACGGTCAGATCGAGGGCAGTAATTTTAGCAGTAGACCTCCTCTGTAAATCTAAAGTGGTAACCTGTAAAGGCTTTTAAAGGCTTTTAAAAATGTATTTATTTTGTTGCCACTGCACGTTTGTGCGCAATTGTAAAGCATGTCATGTTTGGTATCCATGTACTCGGCCTAAGATCATCTTTTTTATTTCATCAAACATTTGGGCAATATAGTGCGTTTTAGTGCATTAAAATGTAAAAAAGTGTGTTTTTTCCCCAAAAAATGCGTTTGAAAAATCGCTGCGCAAATACTGTGTGAAAAAAAAAAATGAAACACCCACCATTTTAATCTGTAGGGCATTTGCTTTAAAAAAATATATAATGTGTGGGGGTTCAAAGTAATTTTCTTGCAAAAAAAAATAATTTTTTCATGTAATCAAAAAGTGTCAGAAAGGGCTTTGTCTTCAAGTGGTTAGAAGAGTGGGTGATGTGTGACATAAGCTTCTAAATGTTGTGCATAAAATGCCAGGACAGTTCAAACCCCCCCCAAATGACCCCATTTTGGAAAGTAGACACCCCAAGCTATTTGCTGAGAGGCATGTCGAGTCCATGGAATATTTTATATTGTAACACAAGTTGCGGGAAAGAGACAAATTTTTTTTTTTTTTTTTTGCACAAAGTTGTCACTAAATGATATATTGCTCAAACATGCCATGGGAATATGTGAAATTACACCCCAAAATACATTCTGTTGCTTCTCCTGAGTATGGGGATACCACATGTGTGAGACTTTTTGGGAGCCTAGCCGCGTATGGGACCCCGAAAACCAAGCACCGCCTTCAGGCTTTCTAAGGGCGTAAATTTTTGATTTCACTCTTCACTGCCTATCACAGTCTCGGAGGCCATGGAATGCCCAGGTGGCACAAAACCCCCCCAAATGACCCCATTTTGGAAAGTAGACACCCAAAGCTATTTGCTGAGCGGTATAGTGAGTATTTTGCAGACCTCACTTTTTGTCACAAAGTTTTGAAAATTAAAAAAAGAAAAAAAAAAATTTTTTTTTTGTCTTTCTTCATTTTCAAAAACAAATGAGAGCTGCAAAATACTCACCATGCCTCTCAGCAAATAGCTTGGGGTGTCTACTTTCCAAAATGGGGTCATTTGGGGGGGTTTGTGCCACCTGGGCATTCCATGACCTCCGAAACTGTGATAGGCAGTGAAGAGTGAAATCAAAAATGTACACCCTTAGAAATCCTGAAGGCGGTGATTGGTTTTCGGGGGCCCGTACGCGGCTAGGCTCCTAAAAAGTCCCACACATGTGGTATCCCCGTACTCAAGAGAAGCAGCAGAATGTATTTTGGGGTGCAATTCCACATATGCCCATGACCTGTGTGAGCAATATATCATTTAGTGACAACTTTGTGCAAAAAATAAAATAAATAGTCACTTTCCCGCAACTTGTGTCAAAATATAAAATATTCCATGGACTCAACATGCCTCTCAGCAAATAGCTTGGGGTGTCTACTTTCCAAAATGGGGTCATTTGGGGGGGGGGGGGTTGTGCCATCTGGGCATTTTATGGCCTTCAAAACTGTGATAGGTAGTGAGGAGTAAAATCAAAAATGTACGCCCTTAGAAATCCTGAAGGCAGTGATTGGTTTTCGGGGCCCCGTATGCGGCTAGGCTCCCAAAAAGTCCCACACATGTGGTATCCCCATACTCAGGAGAAGCAGCAGAATGTATTTTGGGGTGCAATTCCACATATGCCCATGGCCTGTGTGAGCAATATATCATTTTAGTGACAACTTTTTGTAATTTTTATTTTTTTTGTCATTATTCAATCACTTGGGACAAAAAAAATGAATATTCAATGGGCTCAACATGCCTCTCAGCAATTTCCTTGGGGTGTCTACTTTCCAAAATGGGGTCATTTGGGGGGGTTTTGTACTGCCCTGCCATTTTAGCACCTCAAGAAACGACATAGGCAGTCATAAATTAAAGGCTGTGTAAATTCCAGAAAATGTACCCTAGTTTGTAGGCGCTATAACTTTTGCGCAAACCAATAAATATACACTTGACTTTTTTTTACCAAAGACATGTGGCCAAATACATTTTGGCCTAAATGTATGACTAAAATTGAGTTTATTGGATTTTTTTTAGAACAAAAAGTAGAAAATATCATTTTTTTTCAAAATTTTCGGTCTTTTTCCGTGTATAGCGCAAAAAATAAAAAACGGCAGAGGTGATCAAATACCATCAAAAGAAAGCTCTATTTGTGGGAAGAAAAGGACGCAAATTTCGTTTGGGTACAGCATTGCATGACCGCGCAATTAGCAGTTAAAGCGACGCAGTGCCAAATTGGAAAAAGTGCTCTGGTCAGGAAGGGGGTAAATCCTTCCGGGGCTGAAGTGGTTAAAGTGTTACTAAACCCTCAACGGTAAAATCAGTCTGTATATGCGGTAAAAGCATGCTTGTTGTACTCATTGTGGAACCCGAGGGGTTAATCCTCTGCATTGTGTAAAAAAGCTGTTTGATCCTCCCCTTCTTCCACTGTCCACAATCCATCTTCTGATAGAACAAAGCCATGCAGGCACTCTGCACATGCTCAATTTGGTGTGTATTATTACAGTTTTTATTTATTCAATTTTTTTTGGGGGGGGGGGGGGATAGGGTGCAATTGATCAGCACGGGGCAAATCAGCACTGACCAGAGGGTCAGGGGTCCTGCAGCCCCATAGGACAGTCAGAGAAGAATGAAAATTTCTCCTACAAGCTTGAACCAGACACTGATAGAAGTCACAAGACTGCTATATACTGCTGATGAGAAAAGGTATTTAGCAGTTTATATTTACTAAAATAATTGCATTTTCATGTTCTGTGTATGACCAGATATAGTGAATGCAGGGTGCTAGGTTTACTAACACTTTAAGCTTCCCATATAGAAAAGTCAGTTCTTTTCATTCAACCCGATTCTCCCATCCACACATTTGAGGTGAATGTGGAAATCCTCCCCACTGTGACGTATTCTGATAGTGGGGAGATTTCCCTGCCATCAGAATACACTGATCAGCACTGCAGTCTACAGTCTGTAGTACTGATTGAGTGGCTTTTTTGCCACAGGGCGGTTTAACAGCCATTGGCTCCCGCTGCTGTCAATCAAATGCTATGGCACGGGAGCGGGGGGCGTCTGTCAATAGACGCAACAACGGGGCTCAGGAGAGACCATGCACAGGTGCCCCCATGGAAAGTGGCTTTCTGTGGGGGCACCCGTCAGAGAGTAAGTGCCTGGAGCACCGACGAGGGACCCTAGAAGAAGAGGATTGGGGCTGCTCTGTGCAAAAGCATTGCACAGAGCAGGTAAATATGACATGTTTGTTATTTTAACTTAAAAAAACCCGAAGCTTTAATATCACTTTAAGGAATGTGCACAGGATGACACCTTTTCAATTACATATGTACAGGGCCCCATATAAAAGGCTTTATTATTAAATGATATGATTTATTTCTTGCTTATTCATCCGTACTAAAATGTTCAGTTGGCACTTCTAGATAAGCTAGGAAATAAAGGCCTTCACTGAGCCTAGGTTCAGACTGGATTCTGTGCCATTTACAAGCAGTTTGGAGTGTGAGTGCAGTGCAAATTTGTGCTTTATAGCTGCAATTCTAGTGCCATTTTAAAGCGGAGTTCCGCCGAAAAAAATAAAAATTTAAATTCAGCAGCTACAAATACTGCAGCTGCTGACTTTTAGGCCTTATGCACACTGGACATTAAAATAACGTTCTAAAAAAGCCAGTAGCTTTGCAGTGAGTTTTTCAATGTTTTTGCAAAAGCATTCTTCCGCGTTGATCAAAAACGTCAAAAAACGCTGGCGAGCTGCGTTTGAGCGTTCAGCAGCGTTTTTTGATGTTAGAGCATTTTTAGCGCTCGTGCCCACAAACGTTTTTACAGCCGCTTTTAGGAGCGTTTTTCACAGCTAAAAATTCCTCTCCATGTTAGCCTATGGCCTCATGCCCACTAAGGCCTTTAGGAGCTGTAAGTGGCATAGGCGTTTTTAAGCTCCAATAAAACCCAGGACCAGCGCATTCTGAGGTTCCAGCACTAGAAGCTGTAAAAACACCAGACGCCGGTAAAAGGTGTTAAACATGATTTAACGAGGCTTAACACACCACGTTAAGCCTCGTCCGGCGGTTCTCGGTCTATTCAAAATCAATGGTTCCCTATGGGAGCCCATTCATTTAAAAAGAAGTCGCGTTAGATCTTAAGGGGAACCCCGCCACACCAAAAAAAAAAAAAAAAAAAAAAGTGGCGTGGGGTCCCCCCCAAGATCAATACAAGACCTTTATCCGAGCACGTAGCCCGGAAGGTCAGAAAGGGGGGGCGAGCGAGTGCCCCCTCCTGGACCATACCAGGCCACATGCCCTCAACATGGGGGGGGTGGGTGCTTCAGGGCAGGGGGGCCCTGCGCCCCCCACCCCAAAGCACCTTATCCCCATGTTGATGAGGACAAGGGCCTCTTCCCGACAACCCTTGCCCGGTGGTTGTCGGGGTCTGCGGGCAGGGACTCATCGGAATCGGGAAGCCCCCTTTAAACAAGGGGGCCCCCAGATCCCAGCCCCAACCCTAGGTGAATGAGTATGGGGTACATCGTACCCCTACCCATTCACCAAAAAAAAAAAAAAAAAAAAGTGTCAAAAATAAAAACACATTACACAGGTTTTTTTTTTTTTTTTTTTTTTATTAAGGCAGCTCCGGCTCTTCTCCCCTCTCCGGATGCTGTCCTCTCTCTCCGGTATCTTCTTGCTCTTTTGCAGGGTCTTCTCACTCTGTTTTTCTTCCGATGTTAACTCAACGCGATCTCCCGGTGTAATGCTGTGTCCACCGTGTGCAATGACTTATATTGGCATGAGGCAAGGCCACCTGATGATGCAAGTTGGAGGCCACACCCCCTTGTGATGTTATCGCCCCTTCATGCCCCGGGCGGTGACATCACAATGACATCACATGGGCCCCGCCCCATGCCAATATAAGCCATTGCACATGGTGAACCCAGCATTACACCAGGAGAACGCGTCGAGTCAACATTGGAAGAAGAACAGAGGGAAAAGACCCTGCAAAAGAGCAAGAAGATAGCGGAGAGAGAGGACAGCAACCGGAGAGGGGAGAAGGACCAGCAGAGGGAGAAGAGCCGGAGCTGCCTTAATAAAATACTTTAAAAACCTGTGTAGTGTGTTTATTTTTGACACTTTTTGTATTTTTTTATTTTTAGGTGAATGGGTAGGGGTACGACGGGGGCCAGGATCTGGGGGCCCCCCTTGTTAAAGGGGGCTTTCAGATTCCGATAAGCCCCTGCCCGCAGACTCCGACAACCACCGGGCAAGGGTTGTCGGGAAGAGGCCCTTGTCCTCATCAACATGGGGACGAGGTACTTTGGGGTGGCCCCCTGTCCCAAAGCACCAAACCCCCCCCCCATGTTGAGGGCATGTGGCCTGGTATGGTCCGGGGGGGGGGGGATACGGACAGCGGAAGATCAATTTTTGGATGAAACTCCGTTTTAATTGCAATTCTGTGAGGAGGAGAGGAGGGGAAAAGTAAAATCTAGTAAACAAAAACTGCTGGATATGCATTACATTTGAACAGAGATGCAATTAGACTATGGTTCCATTGAAGTCTATGGAGCTTAAAATCACACCGCACAGAACGCACACAGGTGTTTAACCACATCAGAATCGCACTGCATAGATGAGAACAGCCTTCACAGAAAACAATGTTATTTCACTTGCCATGAGAATCTACGTGCTCTGGAACGCATCTGAACCACATCAGATTCACACATGTGTAAACCAGGACTCATCGCTTTCAGTCTGAACCAAGGCACAAAAGAGGATTCAATAAGTGACAGGGCCATCCACTGAGCAAACTTCAGCTATTTCATCATCGGGGAAGACGGTACAATTGCAATACAATTCAATACAGGAGGGATCAGAGGGCCTCGCGTGTTAGATAGATATATTTCTAGATTGTAAGCTCTATCTATGTCTAGTTTACAAAGTACACGGATGACTTTACATTAGATCTATTTGTACAGTAGCAGGTCCATTACACACAATCAGAAAGTCGGATGAAAAATACAACTTTCAAAGTGATGGAATAATATTACACAGCTTTTCGAGATCACAACAGTCCATGCAAAATTATCAGAAGGGACAAAAAAAACAAACAAACAAAAAAAAAAAAAAAAAAAAAAACACAAAAACACAAAAATTGTTCTCGTACGATACCAGAACGAATGATTTTTATTTTTTTTATAACCATTTCCCGCCTAAAGGCCGTCATATGACGGCCTTAGGTTGAAGTGGCGATATCTGGATGCCCCTGCAGCTACAGGCATCATCCAGATATCTTTGTTGTCAGCTGGCGAATTCCTCACTTGTAAAAGCCATCCTAGCAGTTGATTAGCCGCTGGATTGCTTTTACAGACCTATTGGCACCTCTCCAGGCTCTCCCATGCGATCAGGGACACAGAGACCCAGTCTGGCAGCGGCGCCAGATTACCATAGAGCTGGCTGGGGAGCTTATGCTCCCCGGCCATTTCTATGATCCTAGGAGGCCATAAGCGACATCAAAATGTCACTTCCGGCACTGGCAGATGTAAACACTGCCATTCCTTTCCCTGGAAAGCAAAAATGTGTGTTTTTTATTTTTCATCTCATGCTTTCCAGGGTACAGGAGATATCTGGGGTCTTATTGACCCCAGATGTCTCCTATAAAAAGAGGACCTGTCAGGCCTTACTCCTATTACAAGGGATGTTTACATTTCTTGTAATAGGAATGGAATAAAAGTGATAAAAAGAAACAAAAACCAAAAAAAAAAAAAAAAAAACAAAACACACAGATAAAGAGACAGTGTAAAAAATAAAATTAAATTAAATTAAATTAAATTAAAAGCACCCCTGTCCCCTCCTAATGCATACGTAGGTCACACCTGCATATGTACACGTTTGCACCACACATGTGAGGTATTGCCACAAACCTTACAGCGAGAGCAAAAATTCTAGCACTAGACCTCCTTTAACTCTAAACTGGTAACAAGTGCGCGCAATTCTAAAGCGTGACAAGTTAGGTATGTATTTACTCTGTGTAACATCACCTTTTATATATTTTACCAAAAAAGGTGTTATATATCGTGTTTTATTGCAGTAAAATTCATTAACCACTTGCTTACTGGGCACTTAAACCACCCTCCTGCCCAGAACAATTTTCAGCTTTCAGCGCTGATGCATTTTGAATGACAATTGCGTGGCCATACTACTCTGTACCCAAATGAAATTTTTATCATTTGTTTCACACAAATAGAGCTTTCTTTTGGTGGCATTTAATCACTGCTAGGTTTTTCTTTTTTTGCTAAACAAAAAAAAGATGGAAAATTTTGAACAAAACATGTTTCATAGTCGGTTATAAAATTTTGCAAACAGGTAATCTTTCTCCTTCATTGATATGCGCTGATGAGGCGGCACCGATAGGCTACACTGGTGGACACAGATAAGGCGGCACTGATGGGTGACACTGGTGGGCAGCATTGTGGGCACTGATGGGTGGCACTGTTGTGTACTGGTAGGTGGCACAGGTGGGCACAGATGAGCTGGCGGCAGCTTTCCTTGATCGGGACTGATGTCCCTCAAAGCCGCCGGCGATCAGCTTTTTTTTTTTTCTCCCCACGCCATCAGCGTGAGGAGAAAAAATAGCCGATTGCCTGCTCTGTTTACATCACATGATCAGCTGTCATTGGCCGACAGCTGATCACATGGTAAGGGGGTCGGGATCGACCCCTTACGCCGATTAACAGAGTCTCATAGACTCATTGATCACAGGATGCTCGGGCACGGGAGGATGTCTATTGGCGTACTCCCAGCAAAGTAGGTCCGCACTGTAGTGTTTGGGGGTTCTGTGTAATTTTTTGGCAAAAAAATTATGATGATTTTTCATGTAGGAGAGAAATGCCAAGTGGTTAATCAGTACAATATTTCTCCCCAAAAAATTGCAAGACCAAGACCACACATGCTCGCAAATGAAAGAATTCATTACAGGTACTCCTCACCTAATGACCAGGTTCCATTCCAACGACCAGGTCATTAAACAAATTGTTTGGTAAATGAGGAGCCACAAGTAATCAATATTTTAAGCATTCTTAAAGGAGAAGTCCAGCCTGAGCTTGTTTGGCTGGACTTCTCCTGTGTGTCACAGGAATGCAATTCGTTTTGCACTCCTGTGACCCATTTTCAGTGGAGAGCGGTCTGAAGTCCGCTCTCCGTTGACGTCACTGGAATCAGTCTAGGCAGCGTGTCATCCTGGATCCGCCAGCTGCCTGGACTGATGGCAGTCTCATCCTCTCAACAAGCCGCTGAGAGGGCCGCTCCCCTCCACAGCTCAGCGCTCCAGTGAGCAAGGACCAGTAAAGCAGGAGAGCTACTGACTGACAGGCAGCGCTCTCCGCTTGGGGATGAGAGAGAACCGAGCCATCTGCAATGTTCGGTGGCTCGGTTCTCAGTGAAGAGACGCTGGGGGACAGATGCAGCATCGGTCTGATGCTGCATCCATCTAGGCAAGTATGAATCTACAAAAAAACTCATACTTCTCTTAACTACTGTACTGTATTGTGAAAAAAAGATCCAAAACACAAAACTCCAGCTCAATAACGTTGTTTTAATTTGCATAAGTACAGAACACAAATGAAAATTCTGTACTGTACAATACAATGATGTATAGTGCGTCGTTTGGATGGGGAGCTCTAGTCATAAGTCCGCGTGGTCGGTAAACAGGTACGTCGTTAAAACGAGGAGTATCTGTACAATACAACACTTTACAAAAAGTTTAGTACCCTCTGCATTTTCGATACAAGACTAGCATGCAAAAAAAACGGACGATCATTTGTCTGATATTCTCATTGTATGTACGAGGCTTAAATGCGGCCAAAAAGCCCTCAAGCCGTTATAGTCACTCAGGTACAAGGCCCAGCTTTTCAGGGAAAATGTATTGCTTCTTATATAAGCCTTAAAAACATTTCTTTGCACAGCACACACTCAAATATTTGTCATTGCTGAATTCTAGAAAAAAAGATCCCCATCATTGTCACCCTCCCGAAAGAAAGACCTTTAACTGGCCAACTAATATAAAAGTGGAGCATGAGTTGAACAGCTTCTGTGGATAACCTAATTTTTTTATTCATCAAAAACAAAAAAAAATTGATGCTTCTGCTTATGTACAGAGCCTTGCAAATGTATTCACCCCCTTGGCTTTTTACCTATTTTGTTACATTACAGCCTTTAGTGTTTTTTTAATCTGAATTATATGTGATGGATCAGAACACAATAGTCTAAGTTGGTGAAGTAAAATTAGAAAAATATATACATAAAACTATTTTTCAGAAATAAAAAAACTGATAATTTGCATGTGCGTATGTATTCAACCCCTTTGTTATGAAGCCCATAAAAAGCTCTGGTGCAACGAATTGCCATCAGAAGTCACATAATTAGTGAAATGATGTCCACCTGTGTGCAATCTAAGGGTCACATGATCTGTCATTACATATACACACCTTTTTGAAAGGCCCCAGAGGCACCACTAACCAAACACTGCCATGAAGACCAAGGAACTCTCCAAACAAGTAAGGGACAATGTTGTTGTGAAGTACAAGTCAGGGTTAGGTTATAAAAAAATATCCAAATCTTTGATGATCCCTAGGAGCACCATCAAATCTATCATAACCAAATGGAAAGAACATTGCACAACAGCAAACCTGCCAAGAGAAGGCCGCACACCAAAACTCACGGACCGGGCAAGGAGGGCAGTAATCAGAGAGGCAGCACAGGGACCTAAGGTAACCCTGGAGGAGCTGCAGAGTTCCACAGCAGAGACTGGAGTATCCGTACATAGGATGACAATAAGCCGTATGCTCCATAGAGTTGGGCTTTATGGCAGAGTGGCCAGAAGAAAGCCATTACTTTCAGTAAAAAACAAAATGGCACGTTTTTAGTTTGCGAAAAGGCATGTGGGCGACTCCCAAAATGTATGGAGGAAGGTGCTCTGTCTGACAAGACTAAAATTAAACTTTTTGGCCATCAAAGAAAACGGTATGTCTGGCGCAAACCCAACACATCACCCAAAGAACACCATCCCCACAGTGAAACATGGTGGTGGCAGCATCATGCTGCGGGGACGTTTTTCAGCAGTTGGGATTGGGAAACTGGTCAGAGTTGAGGGAAAGATGGATGGTGCTAAATACAGGGATATTCTTGAGCAAAACCTGTACCACTCTGTGTGTGATTTGAGGCTAGGACGGAGGTTCACCTTCCAGCAGGACAATGACCCCAAACACACTGCTAAAGCAACACTTGAGTGGTTTAAGGGGAAACATGTAAATGTGTTGGCATGACCTAGTCAAAGCCCGGACCTCAATCCAATAGAAAATCTGTGGTCAGACTTAAAGATTGCTGTTCACAAGCGCAAACCATCCAACTTGAAGGAGCTGGAGCAGTTTTGCAAGGAGGAATGGGCAAAAATCCCAGTGGTAAGATGTGGCAAGCTCATAGAGACTTATTCAAAGCGACTAGGAGCTGTGATAGCCGCAAAAGGTGGCTCTACAAAGTATTGACTTTAGGGGGGTGAATAGTTATGCACATTGACTTTTTCTGTTAATTTGTCCTATTTGTTGTTTGCTTCACAATTAACAAAAAAAAAAAAAAAAAAAAAACACCATCTTCAAAGTTGTGGGCATGTTCTGTAAATTACATGATGCAAATTCTCAAACAATCCATGTTAATTCCAGGTTGTGAGGCAACAAAAACATGAAAAATGCCAAGGGGGTGAATACTTTTGCAAGGCACTGTAAACATAAGAGGTGTAATTAATGTGACATTCACCAAACATTCACTGCAGGTGCATGCGTTTTAAATGACAGTGATTGATTCACTACCAGTGAACATTTAGAGAGTAACATTCACTGCTTTTTAAGTATGCTCCTAACTGCCTTTTTTCTGCATTTAGAAAAAGATCAAGAGAAACATTTGAGTATACACAGATTTCAGTTCTATATATGTGATATGTGGATGCAAATTAGGGGGAACTAAACTCCAGAGAGGAAACCAGAGTATCTGTTCACTACATGAGACATCCACACATGCATATTACACAATGCATGCTTTACTTCTTCCAAACAAAAGGGCACTTGCCTAACTGAGCAATAAGCACTATGGACAGGTTTGTGTACTATACAGTATGTATTTAATAATTTGCAGATAATGCAGGCAGCTATGGACTGACTTCCTCATGACATTTATACACAATAGTTGACAACGAAGTTAAAAAATATGTTGTGAAATTCCCAGAGCTGGCACCAGACATTGAACAATAGGAGGGCATTGTAAGTTTTCGGCTGGCCACATAGGTTACAATATGATTCCACAATCCCCTTTAGATAACTATGTAATGCAAGGAACGACTATTAGATATGGGTCGTTTGGACCGACCCTTGCATTACATAATTGTAGGTATATCCTAAGACAGTTTGTACAGATTGCAACTTGTGTGGCCAAAATAATGGGTTGGCATCCCTACCATAGAGGAAATAAATATTAGTGTTACTAAACCCATAACACTAAAATCAGTCAGTATATGCAGTAAAGCATGCTTGTTATACTCACTGAGGAACCTAAGGGGTTGATCCTGTGTAAAAAGACTGTTTAAACCTGTCTTCTTGGATCTTCTCCTTCTACCAATGTCCCCAATCCATCTGCTGATAGCACAGAGCCCTAGGAGGCACTCTGCACATGCTCAGTTTGGTGTGTACTGTTAGAGAGTTGATCGGCACAGGATGAATCAGGACTGTCAGATAGAGGGTCAGAGGTCCTGCAGCTTCACAGGACAGTAAGAGGAGAATGAAAACACCTCCTACAAGCTTTAACCAGACACTGATAGAAGTCACAAGGCTGCTATATACTGCTGATAAGAAAAGGTATTTAGAAGTGTATATTTAATAATATAATTGAATTTCCATGTACTATGGGAGACCAGATATAGTGAAAGCAAGGTCCTGGGTTTAGTAACACTATAAATGTTTAGGGTAGGAATGTCTGTCAAATATCCACCATGCTGTCTGCTCTTGAGACACTCTTTAATCTAATGCATAATTTGTAAGTAAAGAACCCTCAGGCTGGAAAATCTGAAACATGCAAGCCATTAGAGCGTCTAAAATTCTGCCGTAATAAAGACCAAGCCCAAGTTATTTGAAATACCATATTTACTAACTCCACCCATAATTAAATCTTTACTCTGTCTACATTACTTTAACTATTTAAACAGGTTAAAGCTGCTCACTGGGGATCTCTTTAATAAGGTATGCAATGAAATTAAAGGTCTAAAAACTATTGAGGGGAAAAAGAACTACACTAAGGCCCCTTTCACACTGGGGCGGTTTGCAGGCGTTATTGCGCTAAAAATAGCGCCTGCAAACCGCCCCTAAACAGCCTCCGCTGTTTGTTCAGTGTGAAAGCCCGAGGGCTTTCACACTGAAGCGGTGCGCTGGAAGGAGAAGAAAAAAATCTCCTGCAAGCCGCATCTTTGGAGCGGTGAAGGAGCGGTGTATTCACCGCTCCTTCACCGCTCCTGCCCATTGAAATCAATGGGACAGCGCGGCTATACCGCGGTAATACCGTGGCTATAGACGTGCTATACGAGGGGTTTTAACCCTTTTTCGGCCGCCAGTGGGGGGTTAAAACCGCACTGCTAGCGGTCGAATACCGCGGTAAAACAGTGCTAAAAATAGCGCTGTTTTACCGCCGACGCCCCCTACCGCCCCAGTGTGCAAGGGGCCTAAGAGCCCTTGCACACTGGGGCAGTTTGCAGGCGCTATTGCGCTAATAATAGCACCTGCAAACCGCCCCGAAAGTGCCGCTGCTTGTATTCCAGTGTGCAAGCCCCGAGGGCTTGCACACTGGAGCGATGCGCTGGCAGGACGGTAAAAAAAGTCCTGCCAGCAGCATCTTCGGAGCAGTGAAAGAGCGGTGTGTATACCGCTCCTTTACCGCTCCTGCCCATTGAAATCAATGGGACGGCGCGGCTATACCGCCGGCAAAGCGCCTCTGCAGAGGCGCTTTGCGGTGGTATTTAACCCTTTCTCTTTCTAATAATAGCGGCGTTTTACCGCCGACGCCGCTCCCCGCCCCAGTGTGCAAGGGCTCTTAAGACTCAATGTAATTAGCTATGTATGCACTGCAGACTGAATGCTATCAATGATAATAATTCGTTTTTTAAGACCAACAAGACTAAAGTCCATCTACTTAAAAATGAAACACAAATGGAACTTGGCAAGCATTCCTCCTCACTGATCCCAGGTCATGACAGTGATGAAACTGTTTGTTGTGGATGGTTTTCTTTGAATTTTCTACATGTTGCAGCATGCTTGCACATATTACATAATCCAGTGGTAACTCAGCTGAATGTACAACTGTCAGACCCTGAATACATCATTTACTACAACCGTCAGACCCTGAATACATCATTTACTACAAGTACAACTGTCAGACCTGGACTACACCATTTACTACAACTGTCAGACCCTGAATACACCATTTACTACAAGTACAACTGTCATACCCTGAATACACCATTTACTACAACTGTCAGACCCTGAATACACCATTTACTACAAGTACAACTGTCATACCCTGAATACACCATTTACTACAAGTACAACTGTCATACCCTGAATACACCATTTACTACAAGTACAACTGTCATACCCTGAATACACCATTTACTACAAGTACAACTGTCATACCCTGAATACACCATTTACTACAAGTACAACTGTCATACCCTGAATACACCATTTACTACAAGTACAACTGTCATACCCTGAATACACCATTTACTACAAGCACAACTGTCAGACCTGGACTACACCATTTACTACAACTGTCAGACCCTGAATACACCATTTACTACAACTGTCAGACCCTGAATACACCATTTACTACAACTGTCAGACCCTGAAAACACCATTTACTACAACTGTCAGACCCTGAAAACACCATTTACTACAACTGTCAGACCCTGAAAACACCATTTACTACAACTGTCAGACCCTGAAAACACCATTTACTACAACTGTCAGACCCTGAAAACACCATTTACTACAACTGTCAGACCCTGAAAACACCATTTACTACAACTGTCAGACCCTGAAAACACCATTTACTACAACTGTCAGACCCTGAAAACACCATTTACTACAACTGTCAGACCCTGAAAACACCATTTACTACAACTGTCAGACCCTAAAAACACCATTTACTACAAGTACAACTCCCAGACCCTGAATACACCATTTACTACAAGTACAACTGTCAGACCCAGACTGCACCATTTACGACAAGTACAACTGTCAGACCCAGACTGCACCATTTACTAAAAGTACAACCGTCAGACCCAGACTGCACCATTTACTAAAAGTACAACCGTCAGACCCTGAAAACACCATTTACTACAACTGTCAGACCCTGAAAACACCATTTACTACAACTGTCAGACCCTGAAAACACCATTTACTACAACTGTCAGACCCTGAAAACACCATTTACTACAACTGTCAGACCCTAAAAACACCATTTACTACAACTGTCAGACCCTGAAAACACCATTTACTACAAGTACAACTCCCAGACCCTGAATACACCATTTACTACAAGTACAACTGTCAGACCTGGACTCCACCATTTACTATAAGTACAACTGTCAAACCTGGACTACACCATTTACTACAAGTACAACTGTCAGACCTGGACTACACCATTTACTACAAGTACAACTGTCAGACCTGGACTACACCATTTACTACAAGTACAACTGTCAGACCTGGACTACACCATTTACTACAAGTACAACTGTCAGACCATGAATACACCATTTACTACATGTACAGCTGTCAGACCCTAAATACACCATTTACGACAAGTACAACTGTCAGACCCTGAATACACCATTTACTACAACTGTCAGACCCTGAAAACACCATTTACTACAAGTACAACTGTCAGACCTGGACTCCACCATTTACTACAAGTACAACTGTCAGACCTGGACTACACCATTTACGACAAGTACAACTGTCAGACCCTGAATACACCATTTACTACAACTGTCAGACCCTGAATACACCATTTACTACAAGTACAACTGTCAGACCTGGACTCCACCATTTACTATAAGTACAACTGTCAAACCTGGACTACACCATTTACTACAAGTACAACTGTCAGACCTGGACTACACCATTTACTACAAGTACAACTGTCAGACCTGGACTACACCATTTACTACAAGTACAACTGTCAGACCTGGACTACACCATTTACTACAAGTACAACTGTCAGACCATGAATACACCATTTACTACATGTACAGCTGTCAGACCCTGAATACACCATTTACGACAAGTACAACTGTCAGACCCTGAATACACCATTTACTACAACTGTCAGACCCTGAAAACACCATTTACTACAAGTACAACTGTCAGACCTGGACTCCACCATTTACTACAAGTACAACTGTCAGACCTGGACTACACCATTTACGACAAGTACAACTGTCAGACCCTGAATACACCATTTACTACAACTGTCAGACCCTGAATACACCATTTACTACAAGTACAACTGTCAGACCCTGAATACACCATTGACGACAAGTACAACTGTCAGACCCTGAATACACCATTTACTACAACTGTCAGACCATGAAAACACCATTTACTACAAGTACAACTGTCAGACCTGGACTACACCATTTACTACAAGTACAACTGTCAGACCTGGACTACACCATTTACTACAAGTACAACTGTCAGACCCTGAATGCACCATTTACGACAAGTACAACTGTCAGACCCTGAATACACCATTTACGACAAGTACAACTGTCAGACCCTGAATACACCATTTACGACAAGTACAACCGTCAGACCCTGAATACACCATTTACGACAAGTACAACCGTCAGACCCTGAATACACCATTTACAACAAGTACAACCGTCAGACCCTGAAAACACCATTTACTACAACTGTCAGACCCTGAATACACTATTTACTACAACTCTCAGACCCTGAAAACACCATTTACTAAGTACAAGTGTCAGACTACGAATACACCATTTACTACAAGTTCAACTGTCAGATCCACAGTCCAATGTTTACGGTCAGACCTCAAATATACAGTTGTGTTCAAGTAATACTTTTAGACCTCAAGTCCACTATTATTTACGAGTAACAAGTAATACTGTTAGACCCTGAGACCACTGTTATCTACTAATAATATTGTCAGACCTCGAGTCCACTGTTATCAGACCTCGAATCCACGGCTATATACAATACTGTAAATGACGGTAGACTCGAGGTCTGACAGTATTACTCGTGGATAACAGTGGACTCAATGTCTTGCATTATTATTATTAGTACATAAGAATGGTCTCGAGATCTGACAGTATTACTCGTAGAGAACAGTGGACTAGAGGTCTGACAGTATTACATGTAGGTAACAGTGGACTTGACCTCTGACAGTATTATTAGTAGATAAGTGGACTCCAGGTCTGACAGTATTATTTGTAAATGACGGTGGACTCGAGGTCTGACAAGTAATACTGTCAGACCTGGAGTCCACTTATCTACTAATAATACTGTCAGAGGTCAAGTCCACTATTACCTACATGTA
This sequence comes from Aquarana catesbeiana, assembly GCF_042186555.1. Lineage (NCBI taxonomy): Eukaryota > Metazoa > Chordata > Amphibia > Anura > Ranidae > Aquarana > Aquarana catesbeiana. Next base: position 212,538,576 of record NC_133326.1, read on the forward strand.
ATACTGTCAGACCTCTAGTCCACTGTTATCTACTAATAATACTGTCAGACCTCTAGTCCACTGTTATCTATGAGTAATACTGTCAGACCTTGAGTCCATTCTTATGTACTAATAATAATAATGCAAGACCTTGAGTCCACTGTTATCCACGAGTAATACTGTCAGACCTCGAGTCTACTGGTATCTAAATGTAATACTGTCAGACCGGGAGTGCCTTGGTATCTAGACTGTCAGATCCGGCTCTAGGTCACTGTTGGCCCCATGCACAGACAATGCTGGAGTTCATAGGTCCCCCATGGCCGGGTGCCCCTTCTACCCCCCCTGTGCTGGTATATATACTCTGGGTGCCCCTTCTACCCACTGTCCTGGTATATATACTCTGGGTGCCCCTTCTACCCACTGTCCTGGTATATATACTCTGGGTGCCCCTTCTACCCACTGTCCTGGTATATATACTCTGGGTGCCCCTTCTACCCACTGTCCTGGTATATATACTCTGGGTGCCCCTTCTACCCACTGTCCTGGTGTACTCTATGATTATATTGGGTGATCACACACACACACACACACAGGAACTTGTTGTCACCAAACATGTGAGTTATGAGAGAAAAGTGAAAGTGTTGTGCCAGGGGTGAGGCAAGGCTGAGGACTTCTGGGCGGAAATAGGAGAGCCCAGGACAGGGGCCACCCTGACAACTTTACACCAGCACTGTGATCACAGCTCCCTGCACCTCTCCTACCTGGATCCTTACTATAGGTCAGTCTACTCACCACACTGTGCCATAGGCTCCGGATCCCACTGCCACCAGCTCCCTGTAGCGCTCCTTCACCTCCCACACCGTCTTGTTCACCTCCTGCTTGTAGAAGCCTTTCTTAGGCAGTGGTAAGGACATGGCTGCTGCTGCTAGTGCGGAGGATGGCTGACACCTGGCCGCTCGTTCACCGGTCTGGTCTCCAGAGAGCTGGCTGTGCAGACTGTCACATTCACCATACATACAAGCAGTCCTCGCCTCTCTCTCACCATCAATGACTGCCGCCCCCTCCCTCCCTCTCCGGTGTGGGCTGCTCTCTATGTACTCAATTCCTCCCACACAGCGGCGCCTCCTTCTCTCTTCACTGCCTTCCCTCCGTCCTCTTCTTCTTCCCTACTGGAGTGCAGAGCTCTTCTCCTCTCTTCTGTCCTACTCCAGGAAGCGCAGCCCGTCCACAGCCAGAGCTTTGTTGTCCCAATCACATGACCATAGTCCACACTGCCCTCCCCTTCCCTCCTCACTCAGAGCGACACCCAGTACAACAATACCTGGTGTGAGGGGCTCCCGTCTGCACCCAGTACTCCTCTACCGGGTGCGAGGGGCTCCCGTCTGCACTCAGTACTCCTCTACCGGGTGTGAGGGGCTCCCGTCTGCACTCAGTACTCCTATACCGAGTGTGAGGGGCTCCCGTCTGCACCCAGTACTCCTATACCGAGTCTGAGGGGCTCCCGTCTGCACCCAGTACTCCTATACCGGGTGCGAGGGGCTCCCGTCTGCCCCCAGTACTCCTATACCGGGTGCGAGGGGCTCCCGTCTGCACCCAGTACTCCTCTACCGGGTGCGAGGGGCTCCCGTCTGCACCCAGTACTCCTCTACCGGGTGCGAGGGGCTCCCGTCTGCACCCAGTACTCCTCTACCGGGTGCGAGGGGCTCCCGTCTGCCCCCAGTACCCCTCTACCGGGTGCGAGGGGCTCCCGTCTGCCCCCAGTACTCCTATACCGGGTGCGAGGGGCTCCCGTCTGCCCCCAGTACTCCTATACCGGGTGCGAGGGGCTCCCGTCTGCCCCCAGTACTCCTATACCGGGTGCGAGGGGCTCCCGTCTGCCCCCAGTACTCCTATACCGGGTGCGAGGGGCTCCCGTCTGCCCCCAGTACTCCTATACCGGGTGCGAGGGGCTCCCGTCTGCACCCAGTACTCCTATATCGGGTGCGAGGGGCTCCCGTCTGCCCCCAGTACTCCTATACCGGGTGCGAGGGGCTCCCGTCTGCCCCCAGTACTCCTATACCGGGTGCGAGGGGCTCCCGTCTGCCCCCAGTACTCCTATACCGGGTGCGAGGGGCTCCCGTCTGCCCCCAGTACTCCTATACCGGGTGCGAGGGGCTCCCGTCTGCCCCCAGTACTCCTATACCGGGTGCGAGGGGCTCCCGTCTGCACCCAGTACTCCTATATCGGGTGTGAGGGGCTCCCGTCTGCACTCAGTACTCCTCTACCGAGTGTGAGGGGGCTCCCGTCTGCACTCAGTACTCCTATACCGAGTGTGAGGGGCTCCCGTCTGCACCCAGTACTCCTATACCGAGTCTGAGGGGCTCCCGTCTGCCCCCAGTACTCCTATACCGGGTGCGAGGGGCTCCCGTCTGCCCCCAGTACTCCTATACCGGGTGCGAGGGGCTCCCGTCTGCACCCAGTACTCCTATACCGGGTGCGAGGGGCTCCCGTCTGCACCCAGTACTCCTATATCGGGTGTGAGGGGCTCCTGTCTGCCCCCAGTACTCCTATACCGGGTGCGAGGGGCTCCCGTCTGCCCCCAGTACTCCTATACCGGGTGCGAGGGGCTCCCGTCTGCCCCCAGTACTCCTATACCGGGTGCGAGGGGCTCCTGTCTGCCCCCAGTACTCCTATACCAGATGTGGGGGGCTCCTGTCTGCCCCCAATACTCCTATACCGGGTGTGAGGGGCTCCTGTCTGCACCCAGTACTCCTATACCGGTTGTGAGGGGCTCCTGTCTGCACCCAGTACTCCTATACCGGGTGTGAGGGGCTCCTGTCTGCACTCAGTACTCCTATACCGGGTTTGAGGGGCTCCTGTCTGCACCCAGTACTCCTATACCGGGTGCGAGGGGCTCCCGTCTGCACCCAGTACTCCTATATCGGGTGTGAGGGGCTCCCGTCTGCCCCCAGTACTCCTATACCGGGTGCGAGGGGCTCCCGTCTGCCCCCAGTACTCCTATACCGGGTGCGAGGGGCTCCCGTCTGCCCCCAGTACTCCTATACCGGGTGTGAGGGGCTCCTGTCTGCCCCCAGTACTCCTATACCAGATGTGGGGGGCTCCTGTCTGCCCCCAATACTCCTATACCGGGTGTGAGGGGCTCCTGTCTGCACCCAGTACTCCTATACCGGTTGTGAGGGGCTCCTGTCTGCACCCAGTACTCCTATACCGGGTGTGAGGGGCTCCTGTCTGCACTCAGTACTCCTATACCGGGTTTGAGGGGCTCCTGTCTGCACCCAGTATTCCTATACCGGGTGTGGGGGCCTCCTGTCTCCATCCAGTACTCCTATACTGAGTGTGGGGGGGCCTCCTGTCTGCACCCAGTACTCCTATACCAGGTGTGGGGAGCCTCCTGTCTGCACCCAGTACTCCTATGCCGGGTGTGGGGAGCCTCCTGTCTGCACCCAGTACTCCTATACCGGGTGTGAGGGGCTCCTGTCTGCCCCCAGTACTCCTATACCGGGTGTGGGGAGCCTCCTGTCTGCACCCAGTACTCCTATACCAAGTGTGGGGGGGGGCCTCCTGTCTGCACTCAGTACTCCTATACTGGATGGGGGGGCTCCTGTCTGCACCAATACTTCTATGCCAGGCATCGAGGTCTCCGCCTTCACCTAGTATTATTATGTTATGAAAAAGATTTGCTTTTGTTAACTGATGGAAAACTGTCTGTTGAACCCATCCCCATATACATATAGCAAAACCAATTTCCTCAGAGAAATGGGACTTTGAATGGATCACAGACAGGAAATATGTAGAAAATAATTGGATTTTATTATATAAATAGACAACTCATGGTGAAAAACACAATACAAAGCATTGGATAAAACCAAAACGTATACATGAAAACACGGAATTAAAACACCAACTATGAACCAAAGCCCAGAAGATGTCATGGCGACAGATTATCCAATGCGTTTCGAAGAACACACATGGTGTTTATGTTCTTCAGGGACTAAACCGAGCTTATTATTTTCAAAGTCGTAAGTTGGATCTATTACGATAAAATAAATATCATCACAAACATGTACATGTTAGTCATGTGAGACAACATGGCCTACAACAGGTTTACATACAATGATACTGACCGCCGCTAAGAGCGTTTCACCAACTGGAATGCGATAATTCAGTTAGGAATCAGAGGAGAATATCCATCAATCACAAGCACCCGTAGATCATACTGCCACACATCCAAAAAGGGGTTTTTGCCCTAATATGCTGTAATGAGCAGGGAAGAAGTTTTGGTCGCTGGGAGTGTCTAAAAATTAATCTAGATGGAAGATAACAGATATAGAAAACTTATGAAGAGCAGCGATCTAAGGTTATAAGCTTACTTACTCGGGGTACTCTACACTTGCTGAGTGTAGAGGGCTTCTGAATGCATTTATTATTCCTATGCTGGGTTTGGAAGGCTCCTGTCCTCACCAATTACTCCTATGTGTGGTCCTGTGAATTATCTAACAGTATGATTGAAGCAAACCGTTTGGTTACTATGCACAGCTGAACCAGGTTTAGTAAATCTCCCCCTATTTGTCCTGGTGATCGTTATGACTGAGTGTGAAAGAAAATCCCTAATTTTGAGTGGGCACTAGAACAGCAATAGAGGGGAAATCTTCTAATAGGGTCACTGGTTCTATCAGGGGTTTCTCTCACTTTGAAGGGATTTCCTCTCTTCCTGTTGTAGCTATGTTTTCCTACATTTAAAGCGGAGGGCCACCTCCGAAACGCCTGTTGCTAGGCAGTCTTCCTAATCTGCCACTTCCTTCTCCGCGGAGCTGTACCTTCTCTTCATCCCTCGCGTGGTGTTCTGGGAAATTGGGCGCGCTGTCTTCTGGGACCTGTGTGTGTCCCAGAAGACAGCCGCCCATTCACAAAGCGCCGCGTGACTTGCGCATGCACAGTAGGAAACGAGCAACGAAGCCGCAAGGCTCCACTGCCTGTTTCCCTTAGATAGCATGGCGGCGCCGGCACCCAATCCGATGGACGGATCGGCCTCTGGGGGCTGACGTCGCGGGCTCCCTAGACAGGTGAGTGTCCTTATTAAAAGTCAGCAGCTACAGTGTTTGTAGCTGCTGACTTTTAAAAAATGTTTTTTTTTCAGCTGGAACACCGCTTTAACTTTGCTCAGCACGCAGAATCCTATTCTTTTTAATGTCCTTGTTCACACATGTACGCATATTTGCTCTACATTTTATGCGCTATGCTCAAAATGAGGTTTTGGTTTTTGTTTTGTTTTTTGAGCGTACTCAAGCATTTTTACCCCCTAGACTGCAATGGGCCTGCCTGTAAACGTGCAAAACGCACATTTGCATGCATTTTTCGCACCTGGAAAAATCCCCTTGCCTAGTTCATGAAACAAATGCCTTAACCAGTTCCATACCGGGCCATAGTAATATGACACTGGCAAGAACACTCTCTTCCTCCGGGTGGACATCATATGGCGGCCTCCGCTTCTCGCCGCTACTGCGGGCCCCTAAGCGCGACGATCGGGGATCAGGCATGTCCCCTGGGACACAGCCCCTCCCCGATCAGGGTAAAGAACCAATGGAATTATCTCTTTACCACGTGACCGGCTTTGTCCAATCACAGCCGGTAACTTTTAAGCTTGTTGTTCACGCCGTTCATGCGCACCCCCAGGGGCACACAGCGCCGTGATCGGGGACGAGGCGTGTCCCTTAGACACAGCCCATCCCCAATCAGGGTAAAGAGCCAATGAAGTTGGCTCTTTACTACGTGACCAGCCGGTCATAAATGTAAACATACCAGGAGTAACGGCTGTTACCGGGTTCCCCTCCTCACGCACCGATCCAGTGTGAGGAGGAGAAAGCGGAACAGTGAGTTACTGTGTATTACTACTGTTCCAAGACTGCCCCCTCGAATAAAGAGGACATGTCATCACACCTCATCAGGACTACCTGTCACCCCGTCAGAGCACCTGTCATCTTTTCAGAGTATCTGTCACACCGTCTGAGTACCTATCATCTTATCAGAGTACCTATCATCCCATCTGAGTACCTGCCCCATGAGCCCAGCAGTGCCTGACGTGCAGCCCATTAGTCTCTGTCGTGCAGCCCATCTGTGTCACCTGTCATACAGCCACCATGTCCAGAAAAGTATACACTCCAGAAGAGGCATATCAATGTTAAGCCTGACCGATGAGAGCAGTGGGGAGCTCTCACCGCCCCAGTACAGTTCTGTTTCCAGTTCCGATTCTGGTTCACAATACGAGCCCGCCAAAGGCAGTACATCCGAATCAGAGGAGAAAGCAGTCTGTCCTAATAGAAGACGGTCTGAACACCAGGCAGCTAAAGATATGAAGCAGTATAAATTTTGACCCAAATTTATGAAAAAAAAATTACTTATTTTCAACATTTTACAATAGAGAAAAAAAAAGTATATTTTATTTTTTTTTTAAATTTTCACTCTTTTTTCGCTTATATTGCAAAAAATAAAAAAACCCAGTGGTGATTAAATACCACTAAAAGAAAGCTCTATTTGTGAGAAAAAAATAATAAATATTTTGTTCGGGTACAGTGTAGCATGACTGAGTAATTGTCATTCAAAATGTGAGAGCACTGAAAGCTGAAAATTAGTCTGGGCAGAAAGGGTGTATAATTGCCCTGTATTGAAGTGGTTAAAGTGGTTCTAAAGGCTCAAGGCTTTTTACCTTCATGCTTTCTATTCTATGCATGAGGGTAAAAAAACATTTCTGTGCAGCAGCCCCCCCCCCTCGCCCCCAAATACTTACCTGAGAGTGATCTTCTTCCAGCGCTGTGCGGGGACTCTCCCTCCTCATTGGCTGAGTCAATCACATGAGTTGAGAGAGGGAGCGGGGCCAAGCCGCAGCTCGGAAGTGAGACTGCTTGGATTCCTCTATTGCAAGCTGCTTGCTCTGGGGGCACTTGACAGAAGGGAGAGGCCAGGGGCGCTAGCGGGGCACACAAGAAGAGGAAGATCGGGGCTGCTCTGTGCAAAACCATTGCACACAGCAGGTAGGTATGACAATTTGTAATTGTTTTTAAAAATTGCTTTAATATCACTTTTAGCTTGATCATATTCTAAAACACTTACACGAAGCTTGAGAAGTTCCCAATAAAATTCTGAGGTGTGAATGCAGACTAATGGAAGAGAGAAACTCAGACCTGTCAATACTTCATAAAATCAATTCCAGCTGCTGTGTACATGGAAGCTCATCATGTACAGTCTTGTCTGGGAGTGAGTACTGAAAACTAACTGCCAGGTATCCCTGACTTAATAACAGCGTTGTGGACCTGTCCTTCAGGAAGTTTCCCTAGTTTTAAATATTAATAATGTAATAAAATTCACGTTTGTTTTTCCTTTGCAAGCCTAAAGTACACATACCCCAATTGCCAAAGGTGTCATATAAGCTTTAAAGTGATTCTAAAGGAATGTTTTTTTTTTTAAATGTTATACTCACAAACCCAGTGCTATTAGTTTACGAGAGGCCTGTTACCTCCTCTTCTGGAGTGTGTGTGTGTCCCACCCCTCAGCGCTGTATGCTCTTTCTTTCCTGTTGGTGCCCGTTCAGCAAGCCGTGTGCTTAGATGGCACCCATGCAAGCTGGGCTGTGTGCTTACATAGACACATACAGTGCAACTTGGCCACACGCCCTCTTGACAACTGCTCTCCAAGCCTCCTGTGACAGAAGTGCTCCCACCAGAACAGCACTGGATTGAGAAAGGCAGGCAAGTGTTTAAGGCTGGGTTGGTGGACAAGTAGTGGAGAGTTTTTTCTTAATACCTTAATATAATTTCAAAAGATATTTTTAAATCTACAGTTTTCATCAAAATACTTGGAAAACCTGGTAAGACCACTTGACTCACCAGGCCTTTTTCCCCTTGAGTCCCCTGGAGTCCCAGAGCTTTTTTCTTTTTCTTTTGGTGATGTTTTGGTTCCGCACATTATATCTTTTAGGTTTTGTAGCCTACCTTTAATAAAAAAGAGTGCGGTCATGCCACTCAAGCCATTGCCAGAAGTAAACATAATAATCACTGCTTACCTCTAACGCTAGGGGAACCTTACAGAAGGCTGATTGTCATCTGTATTGGGCTCCCAGCAGCCATCTTGGGGAAGCCAATGTCTGATTGGACACCTGAGTTCTCCTGAGATTTGGCCTAGGAGATTATTCATATTCCCCTACGTGGTCAGTCTGGTATCTGCAGTTTTGGGAAGTAGTAAGATAGGGATAGTGCATGCACTGGTAAGGAAGAGTTAGGACAAGTGCAAGGAAAGCTCCTGATGAGTAGGGACAGTCTAGATCAGGGGTGTCAGACTCAGACCACATCAGAATTATGGTTGCCCTCAAAAGGCCTGTTGTATCTGTAAGACCATATAAACATATCCAGGGCTTTTTTTTTTCTCAGAGAAAAGGTTCAGGAACTCAACCATGCGTGCAGCCTACCACAAGATGTCCCATACCACCTATGATGACATTGCACCTGCATCTGCCTTGTCCCTGCTGTGAGTGCAGGGCAGGCAGAGATCTGTGAGAGCAAAGCTGTCCTTGTAAACACAGAAGGCTTCTGTGTTTTCAAGTCCGCATACCTCCCAAATTGGCAGCTCTGTCCTGGGTCCTGGGCACCCTCATTCCGGGACAATACAGTGTCCTGTAATTGCCCCCTGGCCCTGGGCCGATTTGATGCCCCCTAAAATAGCCCTAACATCGCTGCTGTCACTCACTGTCAGCCTGTGGTGGACCCCTGGCTGGTGAGACCCCCACAGTGCCCAAATGTTTGCTAGCCGCCACCCGCCTGGCATCTAGCAACCAGTGATGTTACGAGGAGGAGAGAGGAAGAGACCCAACATTCACAGCGGAGGAGGATTTAACTTCCTGCTTCTCCGTGCCTACTGCTTAGCTCCACCCACCGCCTCCCTGCATCGTCCAGCCAGTAGCATGCAGAAGTGCACAAAAGGAGAGATGAATTTAGGTAGAAGGGTAAGTACAATCCAAAGCACTCACAATGACAGATCGGTGTTAAAATCTTGTCAGCTCTCCCCCAGCAGCCAGAGTTCTGTGCTGAACTGTCAGCACTTCACAGGAGCTCAGAGTGTGTGTCAGCCTGGAGCTAGCACTGATAAGTGCAGAGATGACTGTAGGCAGATAAGTATGCTGGCAGAAGAGTAGAGGACACTGACAGATGAGATTACACCCTTGGAGGGATGGAAGGAGGACACATCTTTAGATATCAGGGCAAGGTTGGGACTTGTAGTCCTTCACTTTTAGGGGATGTGACTTTCATAAAAGTGAAGGACTACAGGTCCTAGCATGAACCCCTCAGAGCTGAAGATGTGACACCCACCCCCAATTAGTGAAGAACTACAGGTCCCAGCATTAGCACGCAAAATCTATGAGGTCACAACCTTAATTCTCAGGAGTCCATGCTGGGGCCTGTAGTCCAATTTGGGGGACATTATATCCTTAGATACCAGGTGTTTATTCTGAGACTTGTAGTCCTTTCACTTTTGGGGGATGTGACCCCCCTCCCCAAAGTGAAGGACTACAGGTCCCGGCTTGAACTTCTCAGAGCTGAACATGTGACAGCCCCCTCATGAGAGAAGTTACATCAGCAGCCAGCGGCAGGAGGGGCGTTCACTTTCCGGGGGGTCTGGTGTGTCGGACTGGTGGCAGGCTATAGGTGACAAGTGGCACACTGCATCTGGTGGCAGGCTATGGGTGGAAAGTGGCACATGCATCTGGTTGCAGACTTCGGGTGGAAAGTGGCACACTGTATCTGGTGGCAGGCTATGGGTAGAAAGTGGCACACTGCATCTGATTGCAGACTTCGGGTGGAAAGTGGCACACTGTATCTGGTGGCAGGCTATGCGTGGCAAGTGGCACACTGCATCTGTTTGCAGACTTCGGGTGGAAAGTAGCACACTGTATCTGGTGGCAGGCTATGGGTGGCAAGTGGTACACTGCATCTGGTGGCAGGCTACAGGTGAAAAATGGCACACTGCATCTGGCGTCCGGCAACGGTGACAAGTGACACGCTGTACCTGGCGCCAGGCAACGGTGGCAAGTGACACGGTGCATCTGGCATCAGGCAATTGTGGCAAGTGGCACGCTGCATCTGGTGGCAGGCAACGGTGGCAAGTGTCAAGCTGCATCTGGGGGCAGATGACAGTGGCAAGTAACAAGCTGCATCTAGTGGCAGGCAATGGTGGCACTTTGCATCTGGTGACAAGCTCAGGGTTCCCACTGATTCTGTCTTATGGTGAGTTGAACTATTTCATTATATATATATATATATATATTACAATGTAGTACAACACCATCCATTCACCCAACAAATCACCCCCGCCACCGAATTCCCTGAGACTACATTCCCCAAACCCCCCACCTTTTTTGGGAAGGGGGGCGGGGGGGTGTCTCTGAATGTCAGTTTGGAAAGGTGGTCATCCTAGTGAAGACTGGCCCTTGCATATCCCCGATCTCAGCAATAGATTGTATTTCATTTTTCATAGCAAGCATCCTGGCAGTATTGCCAGAGCTGGAGAAGAGAGCAATCTCTTGGGGTTTTGGAAAAAGCATGTGCACTTCCCTCCAAATGTACAATGCAGTGCTTAGTGCCTAGGGCCACATGTAGCCAATGGCCACTTTTTGTGTAGCCCATTGGTCCCCTGCAGCCACTTTTCTGTAATGTGTCATATACTATGTCTCCAGTCTATGATTGACTGTTGAAGCATGCCCCCAGTCTCAAACAACCCCATGTAGCATGTTCATAGTCCCTGACCATTTTGTGTATCACGTCTGCAGTCTCTGACCATTTTGTGTATCACGTCTGCAGTCTCTGACAATTTTATGTATCATGTCTGCAGTCTCTGACCATCTCCTGTATGATGTCTGCAGTCTCTTACCATTTCCTTTATCATGTCTGCAGTCTCTGACCATCTCCTGTATCATGTCTGCAGTCTCTGGCCATTTCCTATATCATGTCTGCAGTCTCTGACCATTTTCTGTATCATGTCTGCAGTCTCTGACCATTTTCTGTATCATGTCTACACTCTCTGACCATTTTCTGTATTATGACTGCAGTCTCTGACCATTTTCTGTATCATGTCTGCAGTCTCTGACCACCTCCTATATCATGTCTGCAGTCTCTGACCACCTCTTGTATGATATCTGCAGTTTCTGACCATATCTTGTATCATGTCTGCAGTCTCTGACGATCTTCTGTATTATGTCCATACCTCTGCTATGCAGTCTCTGACTATTTTAATTAAAGTGGAGTTCCACCCACTTTTACAACTCTTCAGCATCCCTCACTAAACTGTGCACTGTAAAGAAATTGGATATTTTTTTTATTTTTTTCTCAGCACCTACTGTATATCTGCTGTATTTATTTTACAATTCCTCCTCCCTGGCCACGGCCCATCGCATCATTTCCTGTTTTCAATGCCTTCTGGGAAGGGGCGGCAACTTCCTCTGAAACTGCCGTTGCTATGGAAACCTGACCTGAAACCTATTACACTGCTTGTGCTGCACTGAGCATGTGCGAGATCTGCAAGGATGAGATCCAGGAAGAAATACAGTCTGGCTTCAGATACCCACACTTAAGATGGCCACGGCCTGCTGTAAGTTTATAAAATAACAAACTACTGCTATAAACTAACAAAACAGACCTTAGTTTACAGACTAACTTTACTAGAATACATTAAGCTTGTGTATTATAGGGGTATTTTTATTTAAAAAGTATAATTTCGGCCGGAACACCACTTTAAGTTCTTTAAGTTAGGCTCGGACAAAGCAATCAAAGCATATTTTATAGGTAGAAGAAGGGATGGGTTTTGTTTAACCATATCACTTACTGCTAGGTGCTTGACCATGCCCACAATTTACCGCGACGTAGTGCGCCACAGGTCTTTTTAGTCCTCCAGTGTCCCTCATTCTGAAGTTCAAAAGTTGGGAGGTATGCAAGTGGTAGTGGTGAGCGGATGGCGAGAGTTAGATATGGCGGAATGGAGTTCCGCCACGTTCCGGCTGAAAAAAAGCCCTGAGTGAAAGGGCCACATAAAGAGGCCTGGCGGGCTGGATTTGACACATGTGGTCTAGATAGACCCTGGATACTGTTGATCACTTAGAGAAGAATCTTGTTCCAGCTTGCAACTGGTTTGGTAAGTTTGTGTGTCCTGTATCACCAGCACAACTATTAAAGGCTCCTTTACGCCAGATCAGAGGACATGTTTAAAGTGGAACTAAACTATATCTGAGCACCACATACTAAAAATGCTATTTAATTAATTTTTAATATTTCAAGTAAACTTGCCTATCCATCCATGTCTCCATGCTTTATTTTGTTGAGAAATCACTTTGAAAAAGACTCTTCTTGCATTTGTAGCCGTGGCCATCTTGCGTTAAGGGCGGATGATTCATGTTGCATTTACTTCCTGGAATCCATGTTCCCTTAGGTCAAGCATGCAGACAGTAAGATGAGCTTAGCTGAGACAGCCCTTTCTCCCCTCTTCCAGATGAAAAAAATGCCCATGAAGACTCATGAGATATACAGTTGTGCTCATAAGTTTATGTACCCCTGGCAGAATTTATGATTTCCTGGCTATTTTTCAGAGAATACGAATGATAACACAAAAACATTTCTTTCACTGGTTAGTGTTTGACTGAAGCCATTTATTATCAAGATCTCCCCAGAGTGGTTCAATGATATTGAGGTCAGGAGATTGAGATGGCCACTCCAGAACCTTCACTTTATTCTGCTGTAGCCAATGACAGGTCGACTTGGCCTTGGTGTTTTGGATTATTGTCATGTTGGAATGTCTAAGTACATCCCATGCGCAGCTTTCCTGGCTGATGAATGCAAATGTTCCTCCAGTATTTTTTTTATAACATACTGCATTCATCTTGCCATCAATTTAACCAAATTTCCTGTGCCTTTGTAGTTCACACATCCCCAAAACATCAGCGATCCACCTCCGTGTTTCACAGTAGGAATGGTGTATCGTTCATCATAGGCCTTGTTGACTCCTCTCCAAATGTAGCATTTATGGTTGTGGCCAAAAAGCTAAATTTTGGTCTCATCACTCCAAATGACTTTGTGCCAGAAGGTTTGAGGCTTGTCTCTGTGCTGTTTGGCATATTGTAAACAGGATACTTTGTGGCATTTGCGTAGCAATGGCTTTCTTCTGGCGACTCAACCATGTAGCCCATCTTTCTTCAAGTGTCTTCTTATTGTGCATCTTGAAACAGCCACACCACATGTTTTCAGAAAGTCCTGTATTTCATCTGAAGGTATTTGTGGGTTTTTCTTAGCATCCCCAACAATTTTCCTGGCAGTTGTGGCTGAAATTTTAGTTGGTCTACCTGACTGTGGTTTGGTTTCAACAGAACCCCTCATTTTCCAATTCTTGATGTGAGTTTGAACACTGCTGATTAACATTCTCAATTCCTTGGATATCTTTTTATATCCCTTTCCTGTTTTATACCGCTCAGCTACTTTTTCCCGCAGATCCTCTGACAATTCTGCTTTCCTCATGACTCAGAATGCAGAAACGTCAGTGCAGCACTGGATGAAAGATGCAAGGTTCTGCCAGGAGTCCAGAAACTCATTGAGCTTATGTACACACACACCAATTACAAGAAAACAGATCACAAGTGAGGATGGTTACCTTTAATAGTCATTCAAACCTCTTTGTGTTAACTTGTGTGCATGTTATCAGGCCAAAATCACCAGGGTGTGTAAACTTTTGATCAGCGTCATTTGGGTAGTTTGTGTTGTGTTTATGATTTAAAAAGAGTAAACACAGTTGATTGATAATAAATGGCTTCAGCCAAACACTAACCATGAGTGAAAGAAATGTTTTTGTGTTATCATTCATATTATCTGAAAAATGGCCAAGAAATCATAAATTCTGCCAGGGTATGTAAACTTATGAGCACAACCGTATGTCATCATTTTGACCTAGGCAAGAAAAGAGGAAGCAACTGAACAAATGTAAAAAAAAAAAAAAAATAACTAGCTTTATATCTATTTACCTATGCTAGCAGCATAAGGATTTAACATGGTTAAAGTGTTACTAAACCCAGGACCCTGCACTCACTATATCTGGTTTCCCACAGTACACAGAACATGGAAATGCAATTATTTAGTAAATATAAACTGCTAAATACCTTTTCTCATCAGCAGTATATAGCAGTCTTGTGTCATTCATCAGTGTCTGGTTAAAGCTTGTAGGAGGAGTGTTCATTCTTCTCTGACTGTCCTATGAGGCTGCATGACCCCTGACCCTCTGGACAGTGCTGATTGGCCCTGTGCCGATCACATGCACCCTCCCAAGAAAAAAAAAAAACAACTCTCTAGCAATACACATCAAACTGAGCATGTGCAGAGTGACTCCAAGGCTCTGTTCTTTCAGGAGATATATTGGGGACAGTGGAAGAAGGGGAGGATCAGAGAAGACAGGATCAAACAGCCTTTTTACACAATGCAGAGGATTAACCCCTTAGGTTCCACAGTGAGTATATCAAGCATGCTTTACTGCATATATCCATATATTCCATCTTCCTTCCAGTCTGGGGGAAGTGACCTCGGGCCAGGGGCTCGGGTCCTGGAGGGATCCACTTACATCACACGGGGGAGTCCTCTCCAGGAGACACAGGAGCAAGAATGAGGACAGCAGGAGCCAGGGAGCACGCTTGGGTGGCTGGTGAGTGTGACAGTTTTGGAGGACTGTGGGAAGTAGCCAGGAGTGTTAGTGAAAGAGGCAGCTACAGGCAAGCTGGCAGTGCTTGAAGAGGTGGTGCTGGAATCAGTAGCCACAGCGATGGAGGCTGGACATTTACTTTTCCTACACAACCCAAGGGGCCCTGGGTCCCTGCCTTTAAAAGGCTTTTGCTACAACATGTTACCATTGCCTCTTTTGTCAGATTTACTAAAAGAGTCTGTGCTCTTTTTCTGCAAGCATCTATCCAAGCAATATATAACCAAACGTATTGGGACGCCTGCCTTTACACACACAAACTTTAATGGCATCCCAGTCTTAGTCCTTAGGGTTCAATATTGAATTAGCCCAACCTTTGCAGCTATAACAGCTTCAACTCTTCTGGGAATTTTGTCCACAAGGTTTAGGAGTGTGTCTATGGGAATGTTTGACTATTCTTCGAGAAGCGCATTTGTGAGGTCAGGCACTGATGTGGACTAAAAGGCCTGGCTCACAGTCTCTGCTCTAATTTTTCCCAAAGGTGTTCTATTGGGTTGAGGTCAGGACTGTGCAGGCCAGTCAAGTTCCTCCATCCCAAACTTGCTCATCCATGTCTTTTATGGACCTTGTTTGTGCATTTGTGCACGGCCATGTTGGAAAAGGAAGGGGTCATCCCTAAACTGTTCCCACAAAGTTGGTAGCATGAAATTGTCCAAAAGGTCTTGGTATGCTGACGCCTTGAGTTCCCTTTACTGGAACTAAGGGGCCAAGCCCAACCCCTGAAAAACAACCCCACACCATAATCCTCCCTCCACCAAATGATTTGGACCAGTGCACGACGCAAGGTCCGTAAAGATATGGATGAGCGAGTTTGGGGTGGAGGAACCTGACTGGTCTGCACAGAGTCCTGACCTCAACCCGATAGAACATCTTTGGGATGAATTAGAGCGGAGACTGTGAGCCAAGCCTTCTCGTCCACATCAGTGCCTGACCTCACAAATGCACTTCTGAAAGAATGGTCAAACATTCCCATAGACACACTCCTAAACCTTGTGGACAGCCTTCCCAGAACAGTTGAAACTGTTAAAGCTGCAAAGGGTGGGCCAACTCAATATTGAACCCCTACGCACTAAGACTGGGATGCCATTATTGCTCATGTGCGAGTATAGGCAGGCATCCCAATACTTTTGATAATATAGTGTATGTTGCTGATTATGTAAATGTACTTATGTGATTTGAAGAAATGTCTATTTTTTTTAAATGCTAACTTATTTGTACCATAGCCCTGTCCAAGTTGTTTCCCTTTTGCCCTCTCAGTATATATTTTATGGGATGCCCTTTTTCTCCTGGGCCCAGGAGTCATTCTTTTTGGTTTTCCCAGCCATGGCACCTTCTAGTGTGCTAGAATGGGATTGTGCATACCGATAGTTGTAGCTGTAGTGTAGGGAAATTTAGCGTGGCTGAGAGCCAAGCTGGGTTGAAACTTGGTCAGGATGAGTGAGTCAGGGAGGCTGGATGACTCATCAAGCAGTACCTCTGGTACCTCCCCATATTTTCTGGAACCTTTGAAAAGCTTCCAGATCAATGGGTGGGAGTTTAGGAGATGCTGCTTGGAGTATTAAGGAGGCCAAATGGGCTGGCCGGGGGAGGACACCTCTTAAATACCCTGAGTCAAGCCAGCAAGGGACAGTCGGGTGGAAGCTGGAGATGGCGTGCTGAGGAGGCTATTGGTGGCCCTTGAGCGTAGCCCTCTAGTCTGGGGGTGGTGACCTCAGGCTTGGGTTTCGGGTGCTGGAGGGATCCTCCTACATCACACATAGGAGTCTTGTCCAGTAGGCATGGAGCAAGAGTGAGGACAGCAGGAGCCAGCTAGCACATCCAGGAGATTTCCAGGAGAAGACAGACGGGTGGCTGGTGAGTATGACAGTCTGGGAGGACCGTGGAAAGTAGCCAGGAGGGCTAGTGAATGAGGCAGCTGCAGCAAGGTAGGCTGGCAGTGCCTGAAGAGTTGGTGCTGGGATCAGTAGCAACAGGGATGGAGGCTGGGCGTTGAATTTTGCTACACAACCCAAGGGGCCAGTGGTCCCTGCCTGTAAGGGGCTTTTGCTACAACATCTGACCATTGCCTCTTTTGTCAGATTTACTAAAAGTGTGCAGCTGAGTCTGTGTTCTTTTTTTGCAAGCAAGTGAGTGCTGGAGGAAGAGAGGAACATATATAGAGAAGTTGTCCCTAGTCAAGTGGGCAGCCCATAATTTCCCTAAACCCTGTCCAATTTTTATCCCCTCAATAAAACATAAAAACAAGCACTGGACTGCTTGATTCTGGGATACTGTGAAGATTTGGTGTGCAGAGTGGGGGATCCCTATCCACCAGCGGCTCCTACGTTGGGTGCACTTCATAACCCTTCTTTGCGCTATCCAAAATGAAAAAAAAAGAAAAGATAAAGTTTTGCCTATAGTTTTACTTTAAGGGTAACAGAAGTGCATTAAGGCTGCTGCAGGTGTTATGTGTGCAGACACCTCTATGTATATCTGACAGCATTTTTTTTTTTTGTAGTGACAGAATGAATTTAAAGATTTTTATTAGAACTACTTCTTGCAAAATAATTCTGTAACCCGACTTTGTTAAAGAGTTGCAGTACTATTTGTGGAAGTAATGTGTGTAAAGAGGAAATGTTGAATACATTGGTTTTAAATTACCTCTTCAAGAAATGTTGTAATTCCAGAGTCAAACAGAAGATGCCTAGTAGCATTATTAGTTTATGACCAAATAATTTAAAGTCAAAACATGTTTTACTTCTTTTTTTTAACAACCTTATTTAAATAAAAATATAAGGACCCAAACATTTTTCACAGCAGCTATAGGTTTTGCAACATATCTGCAGCATACATTACATAGAGCAAGAGCATATTCATAAGAACACAGGTATACTGCTAAGGCCAAAAGTCTTCAAAATGACACAAATATTGATTTCGACAAAGTCTGCTGTCTCAGTTTTTATGATGGCAATTTGCTTATACTCCAGAATGTTATGAAGAGTGATCAGATGTATTGAAATTAATTGCAAAGTCCCTCTTTGCCATGAAAATGAATTAATCCCATAAAAAAAAACATTTCCACTTCATATGTAAAGAAGGCTTCCGGGGCTCAAGAAAGTCCAGCAAGCGCCAGGACCGTCCCCTACAGTTGATTCAGCTGCGGGATCGGGGCACCACCAGTGCAGAGCTTGCTCAGGAATGGCAGCAGGGAGGTGTGAGTGCATCTGCATGCATAGTGAGGAGAAGACTTTTGGAGGATGGCCTGGTGTCAAGAAGGGCAGCAAAAAAGCCATGTCTCTCTAGGAAAAACATCAGGGACAGACTGACAGACTGATATTCTGCAAAAGGTACAGGGATTGGACTGCTGGGGACTGGGATAAAGTCATTTTCTCTGATGAATCCCCTTTCCGTTTGTTTGGGGCAAACCTTGTCCAGAGAAGAAAAGGTGAGCGTTGCCATCAGTCCTGTGTCATGCCAACAGTAAAGCATCCTGAGAACATTCATGTGTGGGGTTTCTTTTCAGCCAAGGGAGTGAGCTCACTCACAATTTTGCCTAAGAACACAGTCATGAATAAAGAATGGTGCAAAATCATCAGTAACAATGCCTTTTCCAGTATGATGGAGCACTTTGCCATAAGGTGGTAACTAAGTGGCTTGGGAAACAAAACATCAATATTTTGGGTCCATGGCCAGGAAACTCCCCAGACCTTAATCCCATTGAGAACTTGTGGTCAATCCTCGAGAGGTGGGTGAACAACCCCCCCCACAAATTCTGACAAATGCCAAGCATTGATTATGCAAGAATAGGCTGCCATCAGTCAGGATGTGGCCCAGAAGTTGATTGACAGCATGCCAGGATGAATTGCAGAGGTCTGGAAAAAGAAGGGTCAACACTGCAAAGATTCACTTTGTGGTGGATTTTTTTGGATGATTCACCATAATTCATTAGACTGGATTTGAATTACTTAAAGAGCTTTTGTATGGACTTTTGATCGTAATTTTGTCATGATGGAGGATTTTGTATTACATTTTGTTAATTTTTTGGGAGTTTCTTGAATGTTTGTGCTTTTTTCTTACTAAATATCAATGCTGTATGAATCGAGTTATATTTATTTAAAGTGTTACTAAACCCACAACAGTAAAATCAGTCTGTATATGCAGCAAAGCCGGGTTTCTCAACCCGTGGTACGCGTACCCCTGGGTGTACATGCACCAAGGGCAGGGGGTACGCCAGTCAGAGCCAGCACCACTAGAAGCAGGGATCAAGTCCTGCAGGAACACCGTTCCTGTATCCGATCCTGGGCACGCCGTACAGTCCTCCCCTCTCCTCCTCCTTCTCCCCTTGTGTGTGACACAGCGGCGATCTCCCGCTGTGTCACGGAGCTCTGGTCTGGTCACATGGGGCCCCATCAGAGCTGAGCAATTAGCACTAGCAGTGGGGCAAAGGAGTCGGGCTGAGTGGGCACAGGCAGTCCGGTGGGCGGCGGCATCTTTGGTTCCGCATGCCAGCTAGCTGTCACCACCTCTCCTGAGCAGGGATGGGTGGACTGACTATCCCGCACTGCCCGAGGGCCGTTGCCAGTAGGGGGCCCTATGACAGCTTCCACTTCCATCCGATCTAGCTGTGATTGACGGGTAGATCGGGTCCCTGCTCCCTGCTAAGAGACTGCAGTGTAAATAGACCTCTTGTGATGCGCTCCTCCCCGCCGTCCCCTTCTCCCCTCCCCTCCACCCCAGGTGCTTGTACTTGACGTCACCTCAGATGGACGAGAAGAAAGGAGGGGCTGGAGGGGAGGAGCGCATTACAAGAGGTCTGTTTACAGCCGCTTTGCGTGCTACTCTGCATTTAGGAAGGAAAGTGCAGCTGCTTGTATGCTGCTGTGTGTCCTGTGTCCCTCTATGTGCCCAGAGTCCTGCTATGAGCCCTGCTCTGTGCCCCCATGCCCTGCTGTCTGCTTTGTGTCCCCATGCCCTGATGTCTGCCCCATGCCCTGCTCTGTGCCCCCATGCCCTGCTGTTTGCTCTGTGTCCCCATGCCCTAATGTCTGCCCCATGCCCTGATGTCTGCCCCATGCCCTGCTCTGTGCCCCATGTCCTGCTGTCTGCTCTGTGTCCCCATGCCCTGCTTTGTGTCCCCATGCCCTGATGTCTGCCCCATGCCCTGCTCTGTGCCCCATGTCCTGCTGTCTGCTCTGTGTCCCCCTGCCCTAATGTCTGCCCCATGCCCTGATGTCTGCCCCATGCCCTGCTCTGTGCCCCCATGCCCTGCTGTTTGCTCTGTGTCCCCATGCCCTAATGTCTGCCCCATGCCCTGCTCTGTGCCCCATGTCCTGCTGTCTGCTCTGTGTCCCCATGCCCTGCTTTGTGTCCCCATGCCCTGATGTCTGCCCCATGCCCTGCTCTGTGCCCCATGCCCTGCTGTCTGCTCTGTGTCCCCATGCCCTGATGTCTGCCTCATGCCCTGCTCTGTGCCCCCATGCCCTGCTGTTTGCTCTGTGTCCCCATGCCCTAATGTCTGCCCCATGCCCTGATGTCTGCCCCATGCCCTGCTCTGTGCCCCATGTCCTGCTGTCTGCTCTGTGTCCCCATGCCCTGCTTTGTGTCCCCATGCCCTGATGTCTGCCCCATGCCCTGCTCTGTGCCCCATGTCCTGCTGTCTGCTCTGTGTCCCCATGCCCTAATGTCTGCCCCATGCCCTGATGTCTGCCCCATGCCCTGGTCTGTGCCCCCATGCCCTGCTGTTTGCTCTGTGTCCCCATGCCCTAATGTCTGCCCCATGCCCTGATGTCTGCCCCATGCCCTGCTCTGTGCCCCATGTCCTGCTGTCTGCTCTGTGTCCCCATGCCCTGCTTTGTGTCCCCATGCCCTGCTGTCTGCTCTGTGTCCCCATGCCCTGCTCTGTGCCCCTATGCCCTGCTCTGTGTCCCCATGCCCTGATGTCTGCCCAATGCTCTGATGTCTGCCCTTATGCCCTGCTGTCTGCCGCCATGCACTGTTCTATGCCCCAATTCCCTGCTCTGTGCCCCCCCATGCCCTGCTGTCTGCCCCCATGCCCTGCTGTCTACCCTATGCCCTGATGTCTTCCCCCACCCTGATGTTTTCCTCATGCCCTGCTCTGTGCCCCCATGCCCTGCTCTGTGCCCCCATGCCCTGCTGTCTGCCCCTATGCCCTGCTGTCTGCCCCCATGCACTGCTGCCTGTCCCCTTGTGTGTCCCCATGCCCTGCTGTGTGCCCCATGATATGCCCCGTGATGTGTCCCATGACCTGTGTACCCTGTGATATGCTTTACTGTGTGCCCCATGATGTGCCCTTTGGTGTTCCCCATGCCCTTCTATGTGCCCCGCTGTGTGTCCAGTTCCCTCTTGTGTGCCTTGTGATGTGTCCTGGGCCCTTCTGTATGCACCATGATGTGCCCTGTACCCTTCTGTGTGCCATGTGATGTGCCCTACTGTGTGCCCTTTGCCCATCAGTGTGCCCCGTGATTACCATGAATTCTGTGCCCCATAATGTGCCCTGCTGTGTGCACTATACTGTGCCCTATAATGTGCCCTCTTGCCCTATGTAATATCCCCTGCTGTGCCCCATAATGTGCCCTCTTGTCCCCATGTAATATTCCCTGCTGTGCCCCATAATGTGGCCTTTTGTCCCCATGTAATATGCCCTGCTATGCCTCATAATGTGCCCCGCTGTGCCCCATAATATGACATGTTGTCTCTCTTAATATGCTCTGCTGTGTCCCTTAATGTGCCCTTGTGCCCCCATGTAATATGCCCTGCTGTGTTCCATTATGTGCCCTCTTGCCCCCATGTAATATGCCCCATAATGTGCTTTGCTGTGCCTCATAATGTGCCCTCATGCCCCCATGTAATATACTCTGCTGTACCCCATAATGTGCCCTCCTGCCCCATGTTATGTTCTCTGCTGTGCCCCATAATGTGCCCTGCTAGCCCCCGTAATGTGCCCTGCCGTGTCCCATAATGTGCCCCTCTGCCTCCCCCCATATAATGTGCCCTATAATGCACTGATAAGCTGCATTTGGTGGGCACTGGTAGGCTGCATTTGGTGGGCACTGCACTGATATGCTGCATTTGATGGGCTGTGGTAGGCTGCATCTGGCATGCACTGTGCCGGTAGGCTTCATTTGATTGGCACTGGTAGGCTGCATTTGGCAGGCACTGATAAGGGTTTATTTGGTGGGCACTGCACTGGTAGGGCTGCATTTGGCGGGCACTGAAAAGCTGCATTTGGTTGGCACTGATAAACTGCATTTTGTGGGCACTAATAGGCTGCATTTGATTGGCACTGGTAGGCTTTATTTGGTGGGCACTACACTGATAAGGCTGCGTTTGGTGGGTACTGCACTGATGAGGCTGCATTTGGTTCACACGGCACTGGTAGGCTTCATTTGATGGGCACTGGTAGGCTGCATTTGGAAGGCACTGATAAGGCTGCATTTGGCAGGCACTGATAATCTTCACTTGGTGGGCACTGGTAGTCTGCATTTGGTGGGCACTTCACTGGTAGGCTGGATTTGATGGGCGCTGGTAGGCTGCATTTGGTGGACACTGCACTGGTAGGCTGCATTTGATGGGCACTGGTAGGCTGCATTTGGCAGGCACTGCACCGGTAGGCTTCATTTGATGGGCAATGGTAGGCTGCATTTGGCAGACACTGATAAGGCTGCATTCGGTGGGCACTGCACTGGTAGGGCTGCATTTGGTGGGCACGGCCCTGGTAGGCTGCATTTGGTTGGCACTGCACTGGTAGGCTGCATTTGGTGGGCACTGATAAGCTGCATTTGGTGGGCACTGGTAGGCTGCATTTGGTGGGTACTGCACTGGTAGGCTGCATTTGATGGGCACTGGTAGGCTGCATTTGGTGGGTACTGCACTGGTAGGCTTCATTTGGTGGGCACTAATAAGGCTGCATTTGGTGGGCACTGGTAGGCTGCATTTGATGGGCACTGGTAGGCTGCATTTGGTGGGCACTGCACTGGTAGGCTGCATTTGATGGGCACTGGTAGGCTGCATTTGGTGGGCACTGCACTGGTAGGCTGCATGTGCGTGCATGTGTCTACCTATATGTTAATTCTGGATTATGTGCGTGTTTGCAGCATGCACACATACAATGATATTGCACACGAACAAAAACCATCACAAACACACACAGAAATCATCACAAACACATACTGACATTACATACACACAGAAACCATGACACCCAAACAATAGAAATTACTTTCCCGAGACAGGGGTACTTAGGGCATTTTTTTAGACCTGTAGGGGTAGTTCACCGTAAAAGGTAGAGAAACACTGCAGTAAAGCATGCTTGTTATGCTCACCGTGGAACCTAAGGGGTTAATCCTTTGCATTTTGTAAAAAACAGAGGGTCTGAGGTCCTGCAGCCTCATAGGACAATCAGGGGAGAATGAAAACTCCTCCTACAAGCTTTAACCAGACTCTGATAGAAGTCACAAGACTGCTCTAACTGCTGATGAGAAAAGGTATTTAGCAGTTTATATTTACTAAAATAATTGCATTTCCATGTTCTATGTACTGTGGGAGATCAGATATAGTAAATGCAGGGTCCTGGGTTTAGTAACACTTTAAGGGTTAATACAGACACAACTGATCACAGATCGGGGTAAAAAAACAATCACAGCGGCTCTTTACCACATGATTAGCTGTGTCCAATCACAGCTGATCACGATGTAAACACACTCGTCGGTTATCAGCACTCCTTTCCTCATGCTGTCACAGTGTGAAAGGGGACATCTGCACTGATAATCAGGGTACTGATCATCAGTGTCCTGATCATCAGTGCAGTCCCAACATTGCCCATCAGTGATGCCAATTAGTGCTGCAAATCAGTACCAATCAGTGCCTGTCAGTGCTGCCAATCAGTGGCGCCTATCAGTGCCCTTCAGTGCTGCCTATTAGTGCCATCAGTACAGCCTCATCAGCGTACGTCAGTGAAGGAGAAAAATGAAGTGTTCGCAAGATTTTATAACAGATAAAATAATAATTTAACAGAAACTTAGAAAAACGTTTGTTCTTTTTTTCAAAATTGTTGGTCTTTTTTTGTTTAGCAACAAAATAAAAAACACAGTGGTAATTAAATACCACCAAAGAAAATCTCTATTTGTGTGAAAAAAATGATAAAAAATGCATATGGTTACAGTGTTGTATGACTGCGCAATTGTTATGCAAGCTGTAAGAGCGCTGAAAGCTGAAAATTGGCCTGAGCAGGAAGGGGGTAAAGGTGCCCAGTAGTAGTAAGTGTATAAAAAGAATTTGTTGGCTGTCACCAACAAATGACAAATTTATTTTAAATGAATGTCTTTGGTCCATTTGGTCCCACAATGGGCGGGAGCGTTTTGGGAGCACTGTATACTGCTTGCAGGACTTTTTCTAACATCCCGCAAGCGCACCGCCCGGGTGTGAAAGCACCCATTGCAATGAATGGTAGGCAGTTTTCAGGCGTTTTACAGGTGCTATTTCTAGCGCTAAAACACCTGAAAACTGCCTCAGTATGAAAGGGGTCTAAGGACCAAGCAGCATTAGAATTCGCCCACATAGAAGGTGCCAGGGAATTTCTAACAGCTGCGTTTACAGATGACAAATGATAAACCATAAGTGCTCCGAGCAAGGTGAACCATGGGGATCTGCATCCGGGACTAGGTTGTGAAATCGGTCCAGCTGAAAACATGACAGAGAATCAGCAACAACATTAGTATAGCTCAGAATATATTTTACTTTAATCCGCAAAATAAGCTCTAGACATTTAAAGACCAAAGGTCTTAAAACAGTTTAAACAGGGAGATACTGATATGGCATACAATTAACGGTGTAGGTCAACCCTTTGTTGTCTGAATGAAACAACATACGAGAATTAGGAAGGTGCTCCCCCCAAAGCTCCAACGTAACCAAGATAGAAAACAGCTCAAGAAGGACTATATTCTTGGTGAAATCCCCCTTAATCCAATATTGAGGCCATGGGGCAGCTGTTTGCTAAAAAGAGCAGCCATTATAAGTTGATAAGAATTCATCCCAAACTAACAAATCAGATATCAAAGCTGAAGTAATTCTCAAAATGTCTAGGAGATTAAGAACCAGCAATGGCTCTGTACAATCTTTTAGAAAATACACGACTGATCGGAATAATGCGAGTGGCAAAGGCTAATAAGTCTAATAAAGGCTGTAAGGTGCGAACTGTCACTTTCGATTTGGAAATGACAAAAGCAACCATATAACGTTCTCATTTAGACTGGGGCAAACTAAATTCCATCTTGTCTGTGTCAATGGTAACACCCAAAAATTCAAGGCATGCTGTAGGCCAAACTGATTTTTAAGGAGCCAACAGAACACCAAAACGCTGACAAGTTAGGTGGAATTCAGTGAATAAGTATATGCAAAAAGCAGAACCAGCTGGACCAATGAATAAAAAATCATCAAGGTAATGTAATAAGTTATTAGATCTAGTTTGGGAAGATACTGCCCATTCCAGAAAAGTTGAAAAAGCTTTGAAATATTTACAAGACAAGGAGTAGCCCATAGGTAGACATTTGTCAAAATATTACGCTCCATTAAAACAAAACTGGGCCCCAGCATTAGAAGGTAACTTTTTGAGGCAACAAGAAGCCGGGTGTGCTCCAGAACAAGTAGCACATTCATGGCTATAGCTGCACGAATTGGGCCATTTGAATTGCCCCTCATTAAAACTAAAGCACAATCCCTTTTTAAAGGGGGCAGGTTGGGAAGACTGTACAGCCAAGGTTGTTTTTCGTGGAATAAGGAGGTTCAACCATAAATCAACGTCCTTGGATCCCAACGTGAGATTTTTATGAACAGAAATTTTTCGTCTGAACAATTCATCATAAAAAAGCCAAGAGAAACTGGGAACGTTTTTATAAGCTTCAAGGATTATTTTAAGATAACGAAACAAATCGATGCACAATTCAGGGCGTTTCTCACCCATCACGCCAGGAAAAGATACAAAAAGATTGGAGCCAATTGTTAAAAGTGTGTGGAGCACTTTTAGTTACATAGTTACATAGTAGGTGAGGTTGAAAAAAGACACACGTCCATCAAGTCCAACCCATTTGTGTGATTATATTTTGTGTGTGATTTTGTTTTTCAGAATCCTACTTTTCTAAACAATTCTCTCTAAAACATGGCAGGAGGCAAAAGAGGTCAATATAATCACCTTTCCAGGTCTTCTCTTTTATTTAAGTTGCCAAATGGAAACCTAAACGTGAAATCTTGCATGCCATGGCCTCCTTGACACAGCTTTCAGGGACCAAAGGCTGTGTAGATTTTACAATAGGCAACATAGGATTATCCTCAACAGATGGGACACACCTAATCGGTCGACACTGTTCTTGGGGTAAAAACCCAGACTGAGCAGGTAAACTGGCAGAATTTTTTATTTTTTATTATCTGCCACTGTAGCAAGAGAAGACATCCACAGCAATAATGAACGCAATTGATCAGACTCACCACCAGGTTTGTCCTGGGATACTGACGACGTGGATGCAATAGGTATTGAGGACTTTTGCAGGTCATCTGAGTCTGTGATGCAGGAATAGCACCTGATGGAATAACTACAAAAGAAATAGCATCCATGTTAACGTTACTTGAACATAGATTAGGAGACTGATAAAGGAAAAGTATTATAGTTCTGTAAAGTCTAAGCGGTTGAAACCTGTAAATTGTTAATTAGCAAAATTTTATTAACAGTAAGGGAAGTTGACAGCAAAGCATGAGAAGGAAGAACAGCAGGGAATTCAGGCTGATTAGAGGGAGCAGTAAAATGGGGGTTAATCTCTACCTCCACTATAACTGGCACTTGGGGCAAAATAGACGCTGATTTATTGTTAGTGGTTAACCCTGTACCTTTTTTTCTATTTTGCTGGTGGAGGCCCTCGAGATTCGAATCGGTGAACTGGCGAGCCGGCCTCAGTCTCCTTGTTCTTGTTGTATTATGGCCAGTTTCAACTGCACCTGCATCTTCTGAAGGCTCCGGTCCGGATACAGCCGCAGTAATCGCAGGCGAAGCGGATTTCTGTCAATCAGTGGGGCGGCCCAGGAAACATCCGGAGGATGCACCGAAGGTGGAGCCCCTGGAGGAAGTGACGGGCCGGCTGGGACCTGATGGACTTAAGAGAGAGCTAGAAGCTGCAAAGGAGAGAGAGGGGAAGAAGAAGGGGGTGACAAGAGGACAGAAGAGGCACTGATTATAGGCAAAGGCGCATCAAGGCATCCCCGTCTGGCGCGGAGGCCCACTCCATCATCTGGCGCAAAAGAAATTGCATGATGAGGAGAGCTGACACAGGGATGCTTCTTCTTCAACTGCTGCCATTGTTCTGACGACTGTTATATTTTTTCTTTCTTCTCAAAGGTTCTTTAAGTCATATGACCACTGCAGAAATTTCCAGAAAATTTGAACAAAGTTTAACAAGTAAATAACCAATCCTATTAATATGAATTTTTAAGTGCCTCTTTGTGTCGTGCCTCTTTGTGACGTTTCTTGGTCCCATAGGCAAGGATCATTATTGAGCTTTCCCTGCCTTTCATTCTCTGGGTTGCTTTCAGTTTATATAAAATGTTTGGGGGTTTTGTGTAATCTTCAGGCCTAAAATTATTTTTTTGTGTAGAGGTCGACTGATATATCGTCCGGCCGATATTTCTGCCGATATTTGGCCTTTTTTAAGAAATCGTCATCGGCCGATTATTATGCAAATTAGGCCAGTTAACACAGCGTTGTGGTGTACCAGAGCCAGAAGGTGAGTGCGGGAATCGGAGGCAGGGGTGGGCTGGGCCAAGGGGCAGGGTGGAATCTTCCCCCCAGGCTGCCTACCTTCTATTCAAAAGGGCCGCTATCACGGCCGCTGTCTGGTGACTCTATTTTGGTGGAAGAAGTTGGCCACCGCGCTGCATTCTGGGAGTTGCAGTCCGGAGGCAGAGGCGGGGTGCGGAGCACATCAGGGGACGAATGGAGCTCTGTCTTCTGTCTGTGGCCAGGGGAGGGGCCGGAACAGAGCTGGGTGCACTCCGCTGGTGGGCACTGATGAGGTGGCAGTGAAGGATATTGATAGGCTGAACTGGTGGACATTGTTAGGCTGAACTGGTGGGCACTGATGGACACTGATGGGCTGCACTGGTGGGCACTGATGGGCTGCACTGATGGACACTGATAGGCTGCAGTTGCACTGGTGGGCACTGATGAGGTTGCACTGGTGGGCACTGATGAGGTGGCACTGATGGACACTGATGGGCTGCACTGATGGGCACTGATGAGGTGGCACTCATGGGCTGCACTGGTGGGCACTGATGAGGTGGCACTGATGGACACTGATAGGCTGCACTGGTGGGCACTGATGAGGTGGCACTGATGGACACTGATAGGCTGCACTGGTGGGCACTGATGAGGTGGCACTGATGGGCTGCATTGGTGGGCACTGATAGGCTGCACTGGTGGGCACTGATGGGCTGCACTGGTTGGCTCTGATGAGGTGGCACTGATGGACACTGATAGGCTGCACTGATGAGGTGGCACTGATGGGCTGCACTGGTTGGCACTTTACAGGGGCATGTAAATACATTTTTTATATGATATTTTACAGCAGGGCCTGTTTCTGCACCCAACAAGAGTATCTGTGAGGGGTTACAGTGTTGTGGCACCACCATCACCCAAGGCCCAATTTTTCTGCACCTGTTCAACAGGGGCATGTAATTACAATTTTTGATCTAATGTTTCACAGCAGGGCCCGTTCCTGCGCCCAACAAGAGTATCTGTGAGGGGTTACAGTGTTGTGGCACCACCAAAACCAAAGGCCCAATTTTTCT
The DNA here is from genome assembly GCF_042186555.1 of Aquarana catesbeiana. Taxonomy (NCBI): domain Eukaryota; kingdom Metazoa; phylum Chordata; class Amphibia; order Anura; family Ranidae; genus Aquarana; species Aquarana catesbeiana. Next base: position 212,567,151 of record NC_133326.1, read on the forward strand.
GCCCCTGTTTAACAGGTGCATGTAATTACAATTCTTGATATACTATTTCACAGTAGGGCCCGTTCTTGCACCCAACAAGAGTAACTGTGAGGGCTTACAGTGTTCTGGTACTACCAACACTAAAGGCCCAATTTTCTGCAGAGTATATCGGGTAGGCCGTATAGTATATATACCACTGTTCAGAGTATATAGTGCCTGGGGGACCTCCACGCCATTTTTTTTTTATTTTGGTGCAGGGTTCCCCTTAATATCCATACCAGACCTGAAGGGCCTGGTATGGATTTTGGTGGTGACATCCACGCCATTTTTATTTTTGGTATCTTTATCTATATTGCCGAGATTCGACAATACATTACAGCCGCGAGCAGTTTTAAATGACATTTTTTCCTTTAGAAATGTCATTTTGCTGTGGCACTGTTATAAACATGGGAAAGATGTGCTACTTTACAGGCATACTACGGACACCCAAGGCACAATATTTAAATGAATATTTCATTTTTATTGTTTCACTTTAAGCATTATTAAAATCACTGCTCCCAAAAAACGTGACATTTTTAAACCTTTTGTTTGCATTGAAACATGTCCCCTGGGGCAGGACCCGGGTCCCCAAACACTTTTTATGGCAATAACTTGCATATAAGTCTTTAATATTAGCACTTTTGATTTTTCATATTCGTGTCCCATAGACTTTAACGGTGTTCGCGCGTTCGAACAAATTTTTTGCCTATTCGCATGTTCTGCTGTGAACCGAACTGGGTGATGTTCGTGTCATCCCTAAGAAGTACTGAATGGTTGCTGTTTGATTCTACACTATGCACACATAAATCAGTTTCTACTCTGCCTTGTTAAATAAAGCGGACATAGGACAGCAGGACGCCCACTAACATTACTATGTTTTTATAAGAAACTAAAAATAAACAGCTAGCCAAAGCCACAGAGAAAAGACAGATGGAAGTACGGATTAGACTAGCCTAAGCAATGTATAACCAGAACAAAATTTCCAAATCCAAATATTTATCTTTGTAAAAATGAGTCTACGTTTAGATAAAGGTCTGTGTATTTATGACTTCCATCGATTGTCGGAAATGAGAGCCATTCAAATAGTCTTTTCCAGGTGTGAACTAATATGCAAGTACAATCAGATCTTGTTAAGACTTCTGTATCTAAGAAAAGTCTCCTCTTGCTTAGCAGGGTGAAAAACTATCATTACTGAACAAAATTTTCTATTAGGCCGTGGTGTCTGCTGCTAGCTCATAGACAATAGATTGTCTCTTTATTAAGCTGAAATTTGGCACTCCTTTCCCTTTCTCCATAAAATAAAATGAAAATGCAGCAAGGAGAGTGGGAGCACCTCATCATGGCTGTGATAGTTGTTGAAACCTGCGAACACAAACACAGGGACCAACAGAGTCCTTGAGCAACATAAGAAACCATTAGGTTATCTAACTTTTCACTGCCAGAGCCGTTTTTGCATTTTTTGCACACATGTTTAGAGGTCAACTGATATGGATTTTTCTCTGGTCGATATTTTAGGTCGATTTTTCTTTTTTTTTTTCTCCTTCATGTCATAAAATCTAGGGTGGAGAGGCGGGGAGTAGACATGTGCACACTGAAATATTTTGTTTCAGAATTTCGTTTTCATCCAAAAAATAAATTTATTAAGTTACTCCCGAAATTTGTTTTTATTTATTTTGTTTTTCGTTAAAAATTGCATTAGTCCGAAAATCCAAATTAATTAAGGTCGAGTCTGTCATTGAAGGTTTATGGTGTCTGTCGAATGTTCAAAGAAGATTCAACGGAGCAGCGAAATTGTACGTGTACATTTCCTGTCGAATTTTCCGCCTACAAGCTAGCTGTAGTAGAATTCTAATGTTGTATGACTAGTAATAATTATATTTATTCATTATTTTACTAGTCAACCATTATTAGAATTTTTCCATAGCCTATGGGTGGATGCATTTGACCGGAAATGTACGATTGCAGCGTCGTACAGTTTAACTGCTCCGTCGAATCTTCTTAGAACTTTCGACAGACACCATAGGCCAAAGATTCGATGTTTGTATGTTTTTTGTTGCTTTGTCAAATCTTCGTCGTTCATGTTGAATGGTCTACTCTACCCCAACAGTCAGCCAACTCTCACATTCGTTTCTCAATCTCCAAGTGCAATGACGTGCGCGGCATCCGACGTTGTGTCAGATATTGATATGGCATTATAATATAGAATCTATAATAATAAACCCCCCCCACAACACGGGCAGCCTCTGAGGCTATCACAACACTAGTATCACTATTAAGTTCATAACACTAACACAATAGCAGCAGATTATTATGAAAAAGTTAAGTTGAACTGTAGCTTGCTTCACTATTGTTCTGCTGCTGTGCTTATGCTTAATTGCTAAATAATTCAGGTTCTCTGACAAATGGACCAGCTAAAATTGACTGTCTTCTAAAATGATTCAGTGTGTGTGTCTCTCTCTGCTAGCAAATTGTAAGTGAAAGTAAGTTGGCTGTACGTGTGTACTTAGTTCTAGCTATTTTACTACCCCTCCTCTTTGGTTACAATTGGCCAATAACATTCATCATCATCATTATTTTTATTTTACTTCCCCCCACCCAATTCCAGCAGCGATCTTTTCTCTCTATGTCAAATCTTTTCTCTCTGTGTTGAATCTTTTCTCTCTATGTAGAATAATCTTGGACTAATAGAGTTAAGGTTAGGCACATTCGACCACAGGTTCGATAGACACAGACTGTTATTGTCAACGTCATGTCGAATCTCCTATCTATATCGAACTGTTGTCACAACGAAAAAGAAAATAAAGCATTTGCTTATGTCAGATCTTTCGGTTTTCGTATTCTGCACTTTCGTTATCGTTTGTTAAAACGATAACAAAAATACCTGAAATTCGGACGAAAACGAATGCACATGTCTAGCGGGGAGGAGGTTATTGGTTAGGGTGGAGAGGAGGTTATTGTTTAGGGTGGAGAGGTGGGGAGGAGGTTATTGTTTACAGGGGCAGAAAAATTGGGCCTTGGGTGGTGGTGCCACAACACTGTAAGCCCTCACAGTTACTCTTGTTGGGCACAGGAACAGGCCCTGCATTGAAATATTATATCAAGAATTGTAATTACATGCCCCTGTTAACCACTTGACGACCGCCTCACGCCGATGTACGTCGGCAAGGTGGCACGGACAGGCAAAATCACGTACATATACGTGATTTGCCTTCCGCGGGTGGGGGGTCCGATCGGTCCCCCCCCGGTGCCCGAGGTGGTCGCCATTTCTTCCCAGGCGATGAGAGGTCAGGGGGAGGCCATCCATTGTTGGCCACCCCCTCCCGATCGCTCCCGGCGAATGAAAATGCTTCCTTTCCCTCTGTAATGTAAACAGAGGGAAAGGAAGTGATGTCATCCCTCCTCGAGCCGGTCTTTTCGTCGTGGCGCCGAGGAGAGAAGACATCAAGTAAGTCTGCACAACACTACACTAACAGTAGAACACGCCAGGCACACTTGTCACCCCCCCGATCACCCCCCTGTACCCCCTGTCACTCTGACACCAATAGAATTTTTTTTTTGCATTGGTGTCAGTTTGTGTCAGTTACAAGTGTTAGGGCAGTTAGGTTAGCCCCCTTTAGGTCTAGGGTACCCCCCCTTAGGTCCAGGGTACCCCCCTAACCCCCCCTAATAAAGGTTAACCCCTTGATTACCCCCCGTCACCAGTGTCGCTAAGCGATCGTTTTTCTGATCGCTGTATTAGTGACACAGGTGACGCTAGTTAGGGAGGTAAGTATATAGGTTCGCTGTCAGTGTTTTATAGCGACAGGGACCCCCATATACTACCTGCTAAAGGTTTTAACCCCCTGATTGCCCCCTAGTTAACCCTTTCACCAGCGATCACCGTTTAAGTGTTACGGGTGACGCTGGTTAGCTAGTTTGTTTTTTGTAGTTTATTATAGTTTATTATAGTTTCAGTGCACCCGCCGTTTATTAGCTTATAAAGGTTTAACCCCCTAATTGCCCGGCGGTGATATAAATTAAATTTTTAGGGTCAGCTAAGGTCTGCGTCGCCCCAGGCAGCGCCAGGTTAGCGCCAGTACCGCTAACACCCACGCACGCAGCATACACCTCCCTTAGTGCTATAGTATCTGAGCGGATCGATATCTGATCCGATCAGATCTATACTCCCCAGCAGTTTAGGGTTCCCTGAAACGCAGTGTTAGCGGGATTAGCCCAGATACCTGGTAGCACCTGCGTTTTGCCCCTCGGCCCAGCCCTGCCCAGCCCACCCAAGTGCAGTATCGATCGATAACTGACACTTACAAAACACTAAGCACACATAACTGCAGCGTTCGCAGAGTCAGGCCTGATCCCTGCGATCGCTAACAGTTTTTTGGTAGCGTTTTGATACAGTCGCTGACAGTCAGGAGCTTTTTTGCCTGTGAGTCTCACTAGTGTACCCCTAAATTTAGAGCCCAAAATGGCAAATCGAAGGTACACTAGTGAAGAGGCCTACACGTTTCTGAGCATGACAGATAGTGAAGAGAAAGTCACTCATCTGTCAAGTTCAGGCTCAGAATACGATCCTGTAGAGGACAGCGGCTCCATGACAGATAGCTCTGACGACAGAGTTGTGGTCCCTGCTAGAGTCAGGCGTACCAGACCCCAATCTTCTTCTGTCCTTGAAGTGCAAGAACCGCAGGTCCCTCGTATGGAGCAGAGCAGTACTAGCGCCGCTATTCCTTCTGGTGAACTGGCAAGCACCAGCGGCCTAGTACACCCTGGTCGTACATCCAGCACTGCAGTATCACGTGGTGACGTGGCGAGTCCCATAAGTGCAGTTCAAGCTGGTGAGGTGGCAAGCACTAGTAGTGTCCCGCTGCCACCAAGAAGACAAAGACAGGCCCGTCGTGCCCATAGTGCCCTTCCTGCTGCATTGGCCAATCCGAATTGGGAACCCACCACTTCTGCAGCACCCATACTTCCCCCTTTCACTGGCCAACCCGGAATTCAGGTGGAAACAGTTGACTTTACGTCACTGGATTTTTATTCACTGTTTTTCACCGAAGATCTCTATAGATCTATTGTGGACCAAAGCAATTTATACGCTGGTCAACACATCGCCGCTAATCCCCAGTCCTCCCTTGCCAGAGATTGGAGACCAATTACGGTCTCCGAATTTAAGACCTTTCTGGGCCTTTCCCTCCTCATGGGGTTGAATAAAAAGAGTAAGTTGCGGTCATATTGGTCCACTGACCCAATTTACCATTCGCCCTTGTTCTCTGCTTCCATGGCCAGGGCACGATACGAGCAGATTTTGCGGTTCATGCACTTCAACGACAATTAACTCTGTCGTCCTCGTGGAGACCCTGCATACGATCGGCTCTACAAAATTCGGCCCCTCGTAAACCACTTCAACCAACGTTTTGCAGACTTGTTTACCCCCCATCAAGTTGTCTGCGTTGATGAGTCCCTGATTAAATTTTCTGGCCGCTTGTCATTCAAACAGTACCTTCCCAGCAAGCGTGCCAGATACGGGGTCAAGATGTATAAGCTCTGTGACAGGGCCACAGGCTATACATATAGTTTTATGGTTTACGAGGGCAAAGATAGTCACGTAGAGCCGACAAACAGCCCTGACTACATAGGAAGCGCTGGCAAGATAGTGTGGGACTTGGTGTCACCCTTATTCGGAAAGGGGTACCACTTGTACGTGGACAATTATTATACGAGCGTGCCACTTTTTAGTCACTTGTTTGATCAGCAGATTGGAGCATGTGGCACTGTGCGACCTAATCGCCGGGGCTTTCCCCAGCGGCTTGTAGATTCCCGTCTTAGGCTGGGGGAGAGAGCCTGCTTGAAGTATAATAATTTGCTCGCTACGAAGTGGAGGGATAAGAAGAATGTTTTCGTTCTCACCTCCCTTCATGCAGACACGATGACCCAAATTCCTACGGCGACTGGTGTTGTGGAGAAACCCCTCTGTGTCCACGAATACAACCTTAATATGGGAGGGGTGGACCTCAACGACCAGTTGTTGGCGCTGTACCTAGTTGCCCATAAGGCCAGACGCTGGTACAAAAAAGTGTCTGTTTATTTATTTCAATTGGCTTTGCTGAACGCTCATGTGCTATACAGAGCTTCAGGACGGACTGGATCCTTCCTTAAATTCCAGGAAGAGATCGTCAGAGCCCTTCTGTTTCCAGACGGTGCTCTACCTCACCTTCCCCAACCAAATGCAGTAAGCCGGTCGCATGAGAGGCATTTTCTTTATGCCATCCCGAGTACCCCTACCCAATGAGCCCCCCAAAAAAGATGTCGTGTCTGCAGCAAGCGCGGATTTAGGCGTGACACCCGGTCTTATTGTCCCTCCTGTCCTGGCAATCCTGGTCTTTGCATGGGTGAATGCTTTGAACGCTACCATACACTAGTTGAGTATTAGCGTAGGGTTCAGCACTGCACAGACTAGGCACACTAACACAGGGTCTCCCAAGATGCCATTGCATTTTGAGAGACCCAAACCTGGAACCAGTTACAAAAGTTAAAAGTTACTAAAAAAAAGTGTAAAAAAAAAAAAATAAAAAAAATAAAAAAAAATAAAAACACAAAAAAAAAATATAAAATAAAAAAACCAAAAATAGTTGTTGTTTTATTGTTCTCTCTCTCTCTATTCTCTCTCTATTGTTCTGCTCTTTTTTACTCTATTCTATTCTGCAATGTTTTATTGTTATTATGTTTTACCATGTTTGCTTTTCAGATTTTTTATACTTTACTGTTTACTGTGTTTTGTTGGTAACCATTTTATTGTTTTCAGGTACGCCATTCAGTTGCAGCGCGGATTTATTTATCTTGACAGGAACAGCGCTTGCTCCCACGATATATAAAGCCGTGACTCCAGCGCTGTCGGAGGTGATTTCACCACCACAGTTACATAATTCAGCATAGATGCCGAAGCGTGGGGGCAGCAGTGGGTGGAGGAGCAATTTGCTCCTGCCTTTTGCGGGAGGATGCCCCCATGCTTCGGCATATATATATTTTAGGCACAGGTTGCGTTAAATGTTTTATTTTTTACTATGTTTTTTTTTTGTATTGCTTAGCAGGTACGCCATTCAGTTGCAGCGCGGATTTATTTATCTTGACAGCAACAGCGTTTGCTCCCACGATATATAAAGCCGTGACTCCAGCGCTGTCGGAGGTGATTTCACCACCACAGTTACATACTTCAGCATATATGCCGAAGCGTGGGGGCAGCAGTGGGTGGAGGAGCAATTTGCTCCTGCCTTTTGCGGGAGGATGCCCCCATGCTTCGGCATATATAAATGGTGCATGTATGCCCATCATTAGAAGTGGGTGGATGAAGGGAGGTATTCTAATGGTGGGCATACCCACCGATCAATATCTTTTTTTCGTTCAGCCCACGGGCTGCATGAAAAAAAAGTTTACAATATATGCCCAACAAGGACCAGCAACGTACTGGTATGTTGCTGGACTTTGAGTGGTTATACCAGAATGATGCCTGCAGGTTTAGGTATCATCTTGGTATCATTCTTTTCAGCCAGCGGTCAGCTTTCATGTAAAAGCAATCCTAGCGGCTAATTAGCCTCTAGACTGCTTTTGCAAGCAGTGGGAGGGAATGCCCCCCCCACCGTCTTCCATGTTTTTCTCTGGCTCTCCTGTCCCAACAGGAAACCTGAAAATGCAGCCGGTGATTCAGCCAGCTGACCATAGAGCTGATCAGAGACCAGAATGGCTCCAAACATCTCTATGGCCTAAGAAACCGGAAGCTACGAGCATTTCATGACTTAGATTTCGCCGAATGTAAACAGCGCCATTGGGAAATTGGGAAAGCATTTTATCACACCGATCTTGGTGTGGTCAGATGCTTTGAGGGCAGAGGAGAGATCTAGGGTCTAATAGAGCCCAATTTAAAAAAAAAAGAGTACCTGTCACTACCTATTGCTATCATAGGGGATATTTACATTCCCTGAGATAACAATAAAATTTATAAAAAATAAATAAAAATGAAAGGAATAGTTTAAAAATAAGATAAAAAAGCAAAAAAATAATAAAGAAAAAAAAAAAAAAAAAAAGCACCCCTGTCCCCCCCTGCTCTCGCGCAAAGGCGAACGCAAGCGTCAGTCTGGCGTCAAATGTAAACAGCAATTGCACCATGCATGTGAGGTATCACCGCGAAGGACAGAACAAGGGCAGTAATTTTAGCTGTAGACCTCCTCTGTAAATCTAAAGTGGTAACCTGTAAAGGCTTTTAAAGGCTTTTAAAAATGTATTTATTTTGTCGCCGCTGCACGTTTGTGCGCAATTTTAAAGCATGTCATGTTTGGTATCCATGTACTCGCCCCAAGATCATCTTTTTTATTTCATCAAACATTTGGACAATATAGTGTGTTTTAGTACATTAAAATTAAAAAAGTGTGTTTTTTCCAAAAAAAAATGCGTTTGAAAAATCGCTGTGCAAATAATGTGTGAGAAAAATGAAACACCCACCATTTAAATCTGTAGGGCCTTTGCTTTAAAAAAATATATAATGTTTGGGGGTTCAAAGTATTTTTCTTGCAATAAAAAAAAAAATATTTTTTCATGTAAACAATAAATGTCAGAAAGGGCTTTGTTTTCAAGTGGTTAGAAGAGTGAATGATGTGTGACATAAGCTTCTAAATGTTGTGCATAAAATGCCAGGACAGCTCAACCCCCCCCAAATGACCCCATTTTGGAAAGTAGACACCCCAAGCTATTTGCTGAGAGGCATGTCGAGTCCATGGAATATTTTATATTGTGACACAAGTTGCGGGAAAGAGACAAATTTTTTTTTTTGCACAAAGTTGTCACTAAATGATATATTGCTCAAACATGCCATGGGAATATGTGAAATTACACCCCAAAATACATTCTGTTGCTTCTCCTGAGTATGGGGATACCACATGTGTGGGACTTTTTGGGAGCCTAGCCGCGCACGGGACCCCGAAAATCAAGCACCGCCTTCAGGCTTTCTAAGGGCGTAAATTTTTGATTTCACTCTTCACTGCCTAGCACAGTTTCGGAGGCCATGGAATGCCCAGATGGCACAACCCCCCCCCCAAATGACCCCATTTTGGAAAATAGACACCCCAAGCTATTTGCTGAGAGGTATAGTGAGTATTTTGCAGACCTCACTTTTTGTCACAAACTTTTGAAAATTGAAAAAAGAAAAAAAAAATACATTTTTCTTGTCTTTCTTCATTTTCAAAAACAAATGAGAGCTGCAAAATACTCACCATGCCTCTCAGCAAATAGCTTGGGGTGTCTACTTTCCAAAATGGGGTCATTTGGGGGGGTTTTGTGCCATCTTGGCATTTTATGGCCTTCAAAACTGTGATAGGTAGTGAGGAGTGAAATCACAACTTAACGCCCTTAGAAATCCTGAAGCCGGTGCTTGGTTTTCGGGGCCCCGTATGTGGCTAGGCTCCCAAAAAGTCCCACACATGTGGTATCCCCGTACTCAGGAGAAGCAGCAGAATATATTTTGGGGTGTAATTCCACATATGCCCATGGCATGTTTGAGCAATATATCATTTAGTGACAACTTTGTGCAAAAAAAAAAAAAAAAAAAATTGTCACTTTCCCGCAACTTGTGTCAAAAACTAAAATATTCCATGGACTCAACATGCCTCTCAGCAAATAGCTTGGGGTGTCTACTTTCCAAAATGGGGTCATTTGGGGGGTTTTGTGCCATCTTGGCATTTTATGGCCTTCAAAACCGTGATAGGTAGTGAGGAGTGAAATCAAAAATTTATGCCCTTAGAAATCCTGAAGGCGGTGCTTGGTTTTCGGGGCCCCGTATGTGGCTAGGCTCCCAAAAAGTCCCACACATGTGGTATCCCCGTACTCAGGAGAAGCAGCAGAATATATTTTGGGGTGTAATTCCACATATGCCCATGGCATGTTTGAGCAATATATAATTTAGTGACAACTTTGTGCAAAAAAAAAAAAAAAAAAAATTGTCACTTTCCCGCAACTTGTGTCAAAAACTAAAATATTCCATGGACTCAACATGCCTCTCAGCAAATAGCTTGGGGTGTCTACTTTCCAAAATGGGGTCATTTGGGGGGGTTTTGTGCCATCTTGGCATTTTATGGCCTTCAAAACCGTGATAGGTAGTGAGGAGTGAAATCAAAAATTTATGCCCTTAGAAATCCTGAAGGCGGTGCTTGGTTTTCGGGGCCCCGTACGCGGCTAGGCTCCCAAAAAGTCCTAAACATGTGGTATCCCCGTACTCAGGAGAAGCAGCAGAATGTATTTTGGGGTGTAATTCCACATATGCCCATGGCATGTTTGAGCAGTATATCATTTAGTGACAACTTTGTGCAAAAAAAAAAAAAAAAAAGTGTTACTTTCCCGCAACTTGTGTCAAAATATAAAATATTCCATGGACTCAACATGCCTCTCAGCAAATAGTTTGGGTGTCTACTTTCCAAAATGGGGTCATTTGGGGGGGTTTTGTGCCATCTTGGCATTTTATGGCCTTCAAAACTGTGATAGGTAGTGAGGAGTGAAATCACAACATTACGCCCTTAGAAATCCTGAAGGTGGTGCTTGGTTTTTGGGGCCCTGTGTGCGGCTAGGCTCCCAAAAAGTCCCACACATGTGGTATCCCCATACTCAGGAGAAGCAGCTAAATGTATTTTGGGGTGCAGTTCCACATAGGCCCACGGCCTGTGTGAGCAATATATCATTTAGTGACAACTTTGTGCAAAAAAAAAAAAAATTGGCACTTTCCCGCAACTTGTGTCAAAAAATAAAGTATTCCATGGACTCAACATGCCTCTCAGCAAATAGCTTGGGGTGTCTACTTTCCAAAATGGGGTCATTTGGGGGGGTTCTGTGCCATCTGGGCATTTTATGGCCTTCAAAACTGTGATAGGTAGTGAGGAGTGAAATCAAAAATTTATGCCCTTAGAAATCCTGAAGGCGTTGATTGGTTTTCGGGGCCCCATACGCGGCTAGGCTCCCAAAAAGTCCCACACATGTGGTATCCCCATACTCAGGAGAAGCAGCTGAATGTATTTTGGGGTGCAATTCCACATAGGCCTATGGCCTGTGTGAGCAATATATCATTTAGTGACAACTTTTTGTAAATATTTTTTTTTTTTTTTGTCATTATTCAATCACTTGGGACAAAAAAAATAAATATTCAATGGGCTCAACATGCCTCTCAGCAATTTCCTTGGGGTGTCTACTTTCCAAAATGGGGTCATTTGGGGGGGTTTTGTACTGCCCTGCCATTTTAGCACCTCAAGAAATGACATAGGCAGTCATAAACTAAAAGCTGTGTAAATTCCAGAAAATGTACCCTAGTTTGTAGACGCTATAACTTTTGCGCAAACCAATAAATATACGCTTATTGACATTTTTTTTACCAAAGACATGTGGCCGAATAAATTTTGGCCTAAATGTATGACTGAAATTGAGTTTATTGGTTTTTTTTATAACAAAAAGTAGAAAATATCATTTTTTTTCAAAATTTTCGGTCTTTTTCCGTTTATAGCGCAAAAAATAAAAACCGCAGAGGTGATCAAATACCATCAAAAGAAAGCTCTATTTGTGGGAAGAAAAGGACGCAAATTTCGTTTGGGTACAGCATTGCATGACCGCGCAATTAGCAGTTAAAGCGACGCAGTGCCAAATTGGAAAAAGACCTCTGGTCCTTAGGCAGCATAATGGTCCGGGGCTCAAGTGGTTAAACAGGGGCATCAAAATTGGGCCTTGGGCGGTGGTGCCACAACACTGTAAGCCCTCACAGATACTCTTGTTGGGCGCAAGAATGGGCCCTGCTGTGAAATATTAGATCAAAACTTGTAATTACATGCCCCTGTTAAACAGGGGCAGAAAAATTGGGCCTTGGGTGGTGTTGGTGGTGCCCTAAACCAAAAATATTGTTGGAAGCTAGCATCATTAAGATTGAGGAGGAATAGGATAGTCAGCATAGGCAGTCTTCAAGGGATCCCACATCCATAGCAAATTCAAACAGTTACATCAGCATCAGGTGCTTGATAGCTGCTGATCCAAGACTGATTCATTTTTATGAATGTGAGCCTATCAACGGAGTCTGTGGACAGGCGCACTCTTTGATCCGTCACAATCCTTCCAGCAGCACTGAATGTGCATTCAGAAAGCACTCTGGATGCAGGACAGGCTAGTAGCTCAACTGCACATTGAGCAAGTTCTGGCCAGTGGTCCATCCTCAAGACCCAGTAACCCAGTGGCTGCTCTGTTGGAAAGGTCTCCAAGTCTGCTCTTGCCCCTAGATATTCCTGCACCATGTAATGCAGACGCTGGCGATGGTTGCTTGAACTGATCAGACCTTGGCGCTGAGGACTGAAAAATTGTTTAAAGGCATCGGTCAGCTGGCCACCTTCTCCACCGATCTTCCTCTGACTGAACGAAGCCTTAGCAACACGTTGTCCAACACCAGGAAATTGTAACCTTCTAGGGTCTGGAAATGCATTGCACAAACCTTTCTTCAAGGCCTCCTGAAGATGTTTCATCCTCTGCTCCCGCTGCGAAGGCAGGATGAGTTCTGCAACCTTACCCTTGTAACGTAGATCAAGAAGGGTTGCCAGCCAGTAATAATCCCTCTCCTTGATACCACAAATCCTAGGGTCCTTTAGCAGACTTTGCAGAATCAGGGAGGCCATGCAGGCCATTCGATTCTGGGTTACTAGGGATCACATGATCCGCAACTACCTCCTCCCAGCCACGTACAACTCCTTGGGTTTCTGGGGACTGAAAACCATCCCTTGAAGACTGCTGCTGAGTGTTATCCTCTACATTAATGCTGACACAATCCTCCTCCTCTTCTTCCTGTGTGTTTGGCGGGCCCACAGGAATGCTTTTTAGATAAACGGGGCCTTGAAAGGAAAGGAAGTCTTCCTCTTGCTCCCGCTGTTCTGCTTCAAATGTCCTGTCCATGATTCCATGAAGCGTGTGCTCCAGCAGGAAGACTAGAGGGAAAGTGTCACTGATGCATACATTGTCGCTGCTCACCATCTTTGTGGCCTCCTCAAATGGTGACAGGACAGTGCATGCATCCTTGATCAGTAGCCACTGGCGTGGCAAAAAGAAGCCAAGCTCCCCTGGCCCTGTCCTGGTGCCATACTCGCATAGGTACTCATTGATGGCCCTCTGCTGTGTGTGCAGCCACTGCAGCATTGCCAACGTTCCACCTGGTGGGCATGTCACAAATGAGGCGGTGGTGGGCAGGTTGCATTCCCTTTGAATGTCAGCCAGCCGAGCACTGGCATTGTATGACCAAAGAAATGACCACAGACTTTTCTGGCCTGCCTCAGGAGATCCTGTAAGCCTGGGTACCTGCTCAAGAACTGCTGCACCACCAAATTCAGGATGTGTTCCAAACATGGAACATGGGTCAAGTGTCCCTGTTGGAGGGCGGAGAGAAGGTTGGTGCCATTGTCGCATACAACCATTCCTGGCTGAAGCTGGCGTGGCGTCAACCACCTCTGAGCCTGCCCCTGCAGAGCTGACAGAATCTCTGCCCCAGTGTGGCTCCTGTCCCCTAGGCAGACCAACTCAAGCACCGCATGGCATCTTTTAGCCTGACTTCTTGCGTAGCCCCTTGAACTTGTTCAGAGGACAAATCTGCAGAAGAGACCATAGAGGAAGAAGAGGAGAGGTGGAGGACAGAGCTGTGGCAGAATCACCACTAGCATTTTGGAGGCATGGTGGCAGAACAAGCTCCAATAACACTGAACCCTGTCCTGCATCATTCCCAGCTTCCCAGCTGCCAGCAGAGTTACCCAGGGCGCCATGAAGGAAAGGTAATGTCCTTGCCCATGCCTGCTAGACCATGAGTCAGCGGTAATATGAACCTTACTGCTGACCGCCCTGTCCAACGAGGCCAAGACGTTACCTTCCACATGCCGGTAGAGAGCCGAAATGGCCTTCCATGAAAAGAAATGGCGTTTTGGAACCTGCCACTAAGGTACAGCACATTCCACAAATTCACGAAAGGGGGCAGAGTCTACCAGCTGAAAAGGTAGCAGTTGCAGTGCTAGCAATTTGGCCAAGCTAGCATTTAGTCTCTGAGCATGTGGATGGCTAGGAAATTTGCCTGCCAAAATCAGATGGTGGTCTACTGCTAGCAGATTGGCTGCAAGTACTTGGGACACCTATTGCTATAACTTCATTCCTCTCAGTGCAGGTTTTTGAGAGGACTGGAGGTATAGTAGGGTTGGAGATTCCAGATGAGGAGCAAGGAGAAGTCCGCCTTTTTCTTTGATGTGGGTCTTTCTAGTGCTGTTGCCAACGAACTGCATGGCAGGTCGTCATATGTCTGGTCAAGCATGTGGTGCCCAAGTGGCTTCTGTTCTGGCCATGCTTGATCCGCTTCAGACACAGGTTGCAAACAGCAACTGTGCGATCTGGTGCACATGTGTCAAAAAACGCCCACACCAAGGAACTTTTAAAAGTCAGCGGGGAGTCAGCAGCGCCCTCCACCTGCGGAGCTCTGCAGTGTGATGCAATAGGGTGACTGCCCTTAAGCTGCCCCCTAGAGGACATCCTGCCTCAATGGAGTTGTGCCACCTCCTCCTCTCTTCTCTCAGACACCCAAGTACAGTCAGTGACCTCATCATCCCCTCCCTGCTCGTCACTGGAGCAGACTTGGCAGTATGCTGCATCTGGGGGAACATGACTGCCAGTTTCTTGTCCTTCTGTGGCACCCCCTCTCTCTAGGCTCACATTACTCCCTTCCTCAACCCGGGAACCAACATCAGAACCTTCAAATCGCTGCGCATCCTCCAGCAGCATGTACCGCACACTGTGGTCGAATAATTCTGGGGACTCCTCCATGCATGATGGTGGGGCTACGAAAGGAGTGACTGTGGACAAGAAGCCGGTGGAATAGGCCGATTTGGCAGCTGTGTTGGAAAGCAAACTACTCTGAGCCTAGGTGACAGAGGATGAGGAGGATGAGGACTGCTTTGTTATCCACTCCACCAACTCTTCTGCATGTTGTGGCTCAATAACACGGCCAGCAGCAGAAAAAAAAGACAAGCATGCCCCACGGCCACCTGCAGAGGATGCACCATGTCCACGACCACCACTGTTGACTGTAGGCACAGAGGCTGCTTGCCCTCTTTTAGTGGCCTGTGAGCATCTGCCTCTCCTTGGTGGCCTTCGGACATGATATATTTTTTGTTTTGCAATACCACACTACACTGTATTAGATACTGTGTACACCGCCTGAAGTGTATTAGAAACTGTACACACTGTATTAGATACTGTGCACACCGCCTGCACTGTATTAGAAACTGTACAATGGCTGCACTGTATTTTATACTGTGTACACCGCCTGCACTGTATTTGAAACTGCACACAATGTATTAGATACTGTGTACACCACCTGCACTTTATTAGAAACTGTACTACAGCTGCACCATTTTTTGTACACCACCAGAAGTGTAGTAGAAATTGTACAAACTGTATTAGATACTGTGTACACCACCAGAAGTGTAGTAGAAACTGTACACACTGTATTAGATACTATGTACTCTACCAGAAAAGTAGTAGAAACTGTACTACAGCTGCACTGTATTGTGTACTGTGTACACCACCAGAAGTGTAGTAGAAACTGTACACACTGTATTAGACACTGTGTATACCGGCTGCACTGTCTTAGAAACTGTACTACAGCTGCACTGTATTGTGTACTGTGTACACCGCCAGAAGTGTAGTAGAAACTGTACACACTGTATTAGATACTGTGTACACCACCAGAAAAGTAGTAGAAACTGTACTACGGCTGCACTCTATTGTGTACTGTGTACACCACCAGAAGTGTAGTAGAAACTGTACACACTGTATTAGATACTGTGTACACCACCTGCACTGTATTAGAAACTGTACAAAGGCTGCATTGTATTTTATACTGTTTACACCACCAGAAGTGTAGTAGAAACTGTATATACTATATTACTATAGTACACCACAGAATGCACTGTAGATATAGGCTAACCTGGATGCAGAGTATATATATATATATATATATATATATATATATATATATACACACACATACACACACACACAAGACATTTTATATATATATATATATATATATATATATATATATATATATATATATATATATATATATATTTATATTAAAACACTGCCTGCACTGACTGAATATCGAATAAACACTGAATATATAGTCTATGCTAAATGCAGAGTATACAGTATCTCACAAAAGTGAGTACACCCCTCAAATTTTTGTAAATATTTTATTATATCTTTTCATGTGACAACACTGAAGAAATGACACTTTGCTACAATGTAAAATAGTGAGTGTACAGCTTTATAACAGTGTAAATTTGCTGTCCCCTCAAAATAACTCAACACATAGTCATTAATGTCTAAACCGCTGGCATCAAAAGTAGTACACCCCTAAGTGAAAATGTCCAAATTGGGCCCAAAGTATCAATATTTTGCGTGGCCACCATTATTTTCCAGCACTGCCTTAACCCTCTTGGACATGGAGTTCACCAGAGCTTCACAGGTTGCCACTGGAGTCCTCTTCTACTCCTCCATGATGTCATCACGGAGCTGGTGGATGTTAGAGACCTTGCGCTCCTCCACTTTCCGTTTGAGGATGCCCCACAGATGCTCAATAGGGTTTAGGTCTGGAGTCATGCTTGGCCAGTCCATTACCTTTACCCTCAGCTTCTTTAGCAAGGCAGTGGTTATTTGGAGGTGTGTTTGGGGTCGTTATCATGTTGGAATACTGCCCTGCGGCCTAGTCTCCGAAGGGAGGGGATCATGCTCTGCTTCAGTATGTCACAGTACATGTTGGCATTCATGGTTCCCTCAATTAACTGTAGTTCCCCAGTGCCGGCAGCACTGCAGCCCCAGACCATGACACTCCCACCACCATACTTGACTGTAGACAAGACACACTTGTTTTTGTACTCCTCACCTGGTTGCTACCACACACGCTTGACACCATCTGAAACAAATAATTTATCTTGGTCTCATCAGACCACAGGACATGGTTCCAGTAATCCATGTCCTTAGTCTGCTTGTCTTCACCAAACTTTTTGTGGGCTTTCTTGTGCATCATCTTTAGAAGAGGCTTCTTTGGTCGACCATGGCGAGGCCTGTTCTGAGTGGAACCTGTCCTGTTAAACCGCTGTATGGTCTTGGCCACCGTGCTGCAGCTCAGTTTCAGGGTCTGGACAATCTTCTTATAGCCTAGGCCATCTTTATGTAGAGCAACAATTCTTTTTTCAGATCCTCAGAGAGTTCTTTGCCATGAGGTGCCATGTTGCACTTCCAGTGACCAGTATGAGAGAGTGAGAGCGATAACCCAAATTTAACACACCTGCTCCCCATTCACACCTGAGACCTTGTAACACTAACGAGTCACATGACACCGGGGAGGTAAAATGGCTAATTGGGCCCAATTTGGACATTTTCCCTTAGGGGTGTACTCACTTTTGTTGCCAGCGGTTTAGACATTAATGGCTGTGTGTTGAATTATTTTGAGGGGACAGCAAATTTACACTGTTATACAAGCTGTACACTCACTACTTTACATTGTAGCAAAGTGTCATTTCTTCAGTGTTGTGAAATGCAAAAATATAATAAAATATTTACAAAAATGTGAGGGGTGTACTCACTTTTGTGAGATACTGTATATGTATGACACAATGTTACTAGGTCATCTTTTTTTATATACCTGCCAGCCATTCCATGTTCACGGTGCTATTTCAGGCTGGGTTCACACTGCTGCAGTGCGAATTTACCGCGATTTTACCGCGAATTTACCGCGATTTTACCGCGAATTTACCGCGATTTTACCGCGAATTTCAGGAGTTGGATATAGCTGCGATTGATAGTCTAGCCAATGGAATCATAATGTAAAAAAAAAAAGGGTCTTAACTTCCTGTGTACTTCCTGGTTTTTGTGGAGAGTAGTGTGGTGGAATTCGCACATATGTGAACCAATCAATGCGATTCAAGAACGATTTACATTGATGTCTATGGAGACTAAATTCGCAACGCAACGCAGTAAACTCGCACAGGACCTTTTTTTCACGCAGGTTATATTCGCAACGCGTCGATGTGAACGGCACTAATGTTAATCTATGTAATTTAAATGACTTGCGAATTTGAGCGATCGCAATGGCTCAAATTCGCAATAGAATTCGCAGCAGTGTGAACCCAGCCTCAACCACATGCTTCATACAAAGTCCCAAACCTTCTCCTCATGCTAATTTATCTTGTAAGTAAAAAAGTAGTTTTTTGGTATAGGTTTCATGAGCACAATTAACATCCAAGGTCCACTTTTTCTGCACGTGTTTGACAAGTGCATAGAATTTCCATTTTTACAGCAACGCTAATTCTTGCTTTCATCAAGAGTACCTCTATACGGTTAGGGTGTGAAAGCACCACCAACACCCAAAGCCAAATTTTTCTGCACCTGTTTAACAGTTGTGTATAATTAAAATTTTTTACAGAAAAGCCAATTCTTGCTTTCATCTAATGTACCTCTATAGCAGGGGTTTTCAAACTATGGCTCTCCAGTTGTTCAGGAAATACAATTCCAACTTTTGCACACCTGTTTGACAGGTGCATATACTTTATATTTTTTTACAGAAAAGTTGATTCTTGCTCTCAACAAGTGTACCTCTAACCATTATTAATATATATATATTGTAACGATCTGGGGTGATTATGCTCAAGTAGTGTATGCGTTTTCAGGAACACTAGTCAGTCCAGACTGTATTTTTAAGGGCGTGGCAGCCCAATTTTATTTAAACAAAACAAACTTCACAGAAAGTCTTCCCTCGCAGGGGGTTCCACCATCATTGTATAACACAAAACTTCAGCCTCCTGGCTCACTCGAGTGTTACTTAGTCAAACCCCCTCCTGGAGCTTACTTGCTCAGCTGCATCTGCTTGGTTGTGGGGCCACATCTGCCTACTGCAGAGATACACGCTCAGACTCCTAGAGACCGCCTGTCTCTCTTTCGTGGAGCCGTCTCCACCTGAAAGCCCTCCCGATTCCTACACCAGGCCACCTGCCTGTAGGGTGGAGCTGTTCCCAAGTGTGAGCCCTAAGCTCTCTTCCTGAGGGGAATATAAACCCAGCCCACAGGTGTGCAATCATCATGCCTGTCTTTGCAAAAACCAGGCTGAAGGTGCTAATATACACCGTAACCTGGGGTCGCCTCTCCACAATATTTATTAATAAATTTACTTATAGGATTACGGCATGAAGGCACCACCAACACCCAAAGTCCAATTTTTGCACACCTGTTTGACAGGTGCATATACTTTAAAATTTTTTACAGAAAGGCCGATTCTTGCTCTCATCAAGTGTACCTCTAGCCATTTCCTGCTCTCTCCGGCTGTGTTTTCTCGGAGCATTCTGTGGAGAATTTTTTTCTTCCTTTCACTGGTTTGTAGATCAGGTGTGGCTTCTGTGGCAGAATGAGTTTGCCACTAAAAAAAAAAAACATTCCTTAATGGCCTCACTGGTAAGCCAGTAATAGTGAAACTGAAGTGGGGTATGGAATACAAGCGATACGTGGTCTCTGTGGATGGATGGCTACATGAACATGTAGCTCGCCAATACAGAAAAGTATATTGATGGGGCATTGTCTGGACATCTTGAAGAAGCTCTAATAAGGTGTAATAATGTATTGTATATACAAGGAGTAGAAGAGGAAGAAGAAGATGGCGAGATGAGAGAATAAAGCAATTTCCAAATCAGTTTTGTAAATTTATTTATTTATTTATTTTTATTATTATTTTTTTAATCTTTTTTTTTGCATTTCTTGAACAAAAACACATATACAACAACAAACCAGTAAGTGCTTAACAAACATCTGTATGATTAGCATGTAATTTAAACAGTTTGTGACTTTAGGTGTGCTTACATGGGATACAGCGAGATAACTATTATTACTGAGGTCTCCTTACAATTTTGGAACCAACTATTGCTCGGTCAGATACAAATTCCTCTGCTTACAATTTCGGGCACATATGAGTACAGGTTGACATGTAAACCTGATTGTTAGCCTCTTCTTTTGTCCATTAATCCGTAGTTGGTTCAGCTAGCCACGTACGCCAAATTTTGTCATATTTCAGGGGACAACCTCTTTTGGCATACGTATCTTTATACAGTGGAAGGCTCTCATTTACTAGACGCTTCCATTGAACCAGAGAAGGCACCGTGGGTTTTTTCCAATGCATAGCAATATTTTTCCGGGCATAAAAGAATAATAACCCAATTAAAGTAACAGTCAGCACTATTGTTTCTATCAGGCCCAAAAGACACACCTCCATCGTCGTCAGTATTGTGACCGAGGCGACCAGATTGATCATATCTAGCACCTTGACCCAATATTGCTTTATCTTAGGGCAAGCCCAAAATGTATGTGTAAAATCCTCTGGTGAAGTGTTACACCTCCAGCATTCTGTGGAGTGCTCAGGTTTCATCTTATGAAGTCTATATGGTGTGTAGTATGCTCTGTGTACTATTTTAAGCTGCACAAGTCTATTTTGCAGTGAGACCAGGGAGCTAAAGGGGAAATCCCATACATCGTCCCAGTCATCGTTGTCCAGTGTAGGGATATCTCTTTGCCAACAGGACCAGAGTCTATCCATGGGTGGGAGAGACACAAATACCAGGTGTTCATAGATGTGAGGTTGGTTTTTCGGCATATCTGGAGTGAAATGTCTTCTCCAACCCTGACTGGACTACCATGCAGGAGGATTGTGGAAATTGTGCGGAGAAGGCATGAGATAGTTGTAGGTAGCGAAATACATAGTGATTTGGTATATTATGTGTCCATGAGAGTTGAGATAAGGAGATTAATGCATTATTCGATATTATCTGTGATACAAGTTTAATACCATATTTGGTCTATGCGTACGGATTTAACATTTTGTAAAAGTGAGGGATATTAGGATTCAGCCAAATCAGAGCGTTACGTGAGATCTCATTAGCTCTATATTTTTCCACCACTAGCCCTGCCCTCCATGCGCGTAAGGTTGTATGCATGGAGGGGGGTCAGGGGGTATGGGGCACGAGGTCTCCTGTAGACTAGCAATTTAAGTGCCTCTAGTGATCTCACCACCGCCGCCTCCAAGACTGTAGCTGAATCTGGGTCTAACCACCATGCCGCCTCACCAACTGTGCGGCTAGATAGTATTTTTAACAATCTGGGAATGCCATACCCCCCTGTGTTCTCAGTCTCATCAAGGTGCTCAGCTTATATCTGGGCGGTGAGGGGCCCCATAGAAAGGAAGTGAAAATCTGACTGAGTTTTTTAAAGAAAGATTTGGGAATCCATTGTAGGGAATGTCTAAAGAGGTAGGTAAGTTTGGGAATGATTTTCATTTTGAGAAGGTTGACTCTGCCCAATAAGGACAGAGGCAAATTTCCCCACTACTTAAGTTTGGTCTTTATATCTAATATTACTGGGTCTAGGTTGAGAGGGATGAACTCCATAGCTCGAGAAGAAAAGAAGAAACAGTGACACCTAGTTATTTGAAAGTATCTACCCATTGAAGGGGGTTGCCCGGGGGGGGGGAGTTTGTCTTTGCAGCCCGGTCTATTGGGAATAATAAAGATTTGGACCAGTTGACTCTAAGCCCGGTGACTGTGGAAAAGGTGTTCAGAACTGTAAGTGCACCCTGTAATGATGGACCTGCATCACCGAGAAAAAGTAGCATGTCATCGGCGTACAGGGCTACCCTCTCCTCCAGCAGACCGATGCGCAGACCCTTAATGTGTGGGGTAGTGTGCAGCGCCTCCGCCACCGGTTCTATGGTAAGGGTAAATAATGCCGGGGAGAGCGGGCATCCCTGTCTTGTTCCTCTGGAGAGTCTGAAGGGATCAGATAGTCGACCCCCCCCAGGCGTACCGAGGAGGTAGGGCACGTGTATATCACCTGAAGCCACTTAATGAAGAGCAAGGGGAACCCCATTCTACAGAATGTCTCCCAAAAGAAGAGCCACTCAAAGGTATCAAAGGCCTTCACAATGTCTAAGGAGGCAACAGCTCGAGATCCGTCATTGATGTGCTGGGCATGAGTATTTGTGAAAAGTCTAAGGAGGTTAACGTTGGTGGCTCTATGGGGCATAAAACCTGTTTGGTCGGAGTCTATTACTGAGGGTAGCATGGGGTATAATCTGATGGCAAGGAGTTTTTTTTAAATTTTAAAGTCATTATTTAGAAGCGCAATGGGCCTATAGGATGCACAGGATATAGGGTCCTTCTGAGGTTTATATATCAAGGTCAGATAGGCGTGGTACATAGATTCTGGTAATTTCCCCTCCGAGAGGCAATCCGTGTATAGTTAAGCCAACTGCGGTGCCAACACCTCACCATGTGTCTTATAGAAATCTATTGGCAAACCGTCAGGGCCTGGTGCCTTTCCGGAGGGGAAGGATTGGATTGCATTTAGAACCTCTAGGGCTGTGAAAGGCTGCACTGTCTCTCGTTTCGGGTCCGAGAGCCAGCTGAAAGCCAGGGATTCTAATAGATCCCGTAGATCCTCAGGCCAAAAGTCGGAAGGGAGACCGGAGTTATAGAAAGTTCCATAAAAGTTATTAAATTTTTTTAATATGTCTGAGGTGGTTGACACCGTCTCACCACCAGGAGTGGTTATAGTGGAGATCAGTGTGAGTGGTTGGTCATGTTGGGCCATCATGGCTAAAAGTCATCCATTCCTGTCATCCTGTTCAAAGAAAGGTTGCCTGTTTTAATATGTTTCTAGCTTTGTGATTTCTGTCAGGTGAAGGTTCAGTTCTCTTTGGGCAGCCGACAAGAGATCAAAGTGGCCTGGGGTAGGGTCTGAGTTATATGTAGTAGTATGATCTATTACCGACTGCTGCAAAGACGAAGTCTCAAGTGCCTGTTTCTTTCTGGTGGCGGCGATAAAGGAAATATATTGCCCTCTACTGTAGGCCTTGAAAGCATCCCATGTGGTGCCTGGAGAGGAGGACCCCGTGTTCCGCTCCCAGAATGCATTTAACAATGATGGTAGTTCATCTGTAAGGTCTGGATGGGAGATCCATTCTGGACCCAGCCTCCATAAAGCTGCGCTACGGGAGGCAGGAGCGTGGAATACAACAGCCAGGGGGCTATGATCCAACAGTCCACTAGGTAAATAAGTTGCCTCCAGTACATCCGCCAGCAGTAGTGGGTTGGCGAAAGCCAGGTCTATCCATGAGGCAGTTTTATGGGAAGCTGAAAAACAAAAGTAGGATCAAGTAGTAGGGTGTTTCCATCTCCATGTTTCAACTAAGCCTATTGCCTGAGCCCATGTGGACAACTCTGTGCAATGATTTTTAGAAGGGGTGGGTCTGCCAAGATCAGATGACATGATGGCATTGAAGTCACCCATGACTAATATTTTCCTGGGGCAAAAAGGGGTGATCCTCTCCAGAACCGTGTACAAGATCGTGGGGGAGAAAGGTGGAGGAACGTAGATATTTACCACAATATATCTTTGTGACCACAAGGTAAACACCACCAGAGCAAATTTACCCTGGGGATCTGTACATATCTCTTCAATTACACATGGGAAGTTCTTGTGTACCAGAAGTGATACTCCCCTTGCGTAGGTGGAGTACGTGGCGTGAACCGCCTTTTGAATCTATGGCTTCCTCAGTGTTAGGATTTTGCTGCTCATAAGGTGGGTCTCCTGGAGAAAGATAAGTTGAGGAGAATTGGATTTTAGGTATTGAAATAAGAGGGCTCTCTTGAATTTGAAATTTAGGCCTCTAACATTCCATGAAAGAACGGTAAAGGAGTTAGCCTTTTGTTCAGCCATTAGGTCTAGACTTTATCAGCATGACAGGATATCGAGGAGGGTGAATCTGGAGACTAGTTATGAGCAGGATAATCTCGGCCATGACACACCAATGATTGTTAGCACTTAGACACAGTAAAAACTTTAAACATAACAATAAACCAAACAAAAAAATTATGGCTGTTACTGATTAAAATTTTGGTGTTCAATTAATCGTTTTTTTTTTAAATCGATTAATCGACTAATTTTGATTAATTATAACACACATACAGATCCAACTACTTTTAGCTGATTTAGCACCGTTGTTATGGCAACAGCCGAAGCTGGACATAGCGGGGCATAGCTAGGACATCACACGCCATAAACTCAGCCTCACCGTGCCCATAATCTCAGCCTTACCGTGCCCATAATCGCAGCCTTACCGTGCCCATAATCGCAGCCTTACCGTGCCCATAATCGCAGCCTTACCGTGCCCATAATCTCAGACTTACTTAAATTACTTAAATCTATCCCCTATTTTGTAGATGCTATAATTTTTGCGCAAACCAATCAATATACACTTATTGCGATTTTTTTACCAAAAATATGGAGAATACATATTGGCCTAAACTGATGAAAAAATGTGTTTATTTAAAAAAAAAAAATTAGGATATTTATTATAGCAAAAAGTAAAAAATATTGTGTTTTTATTTAAAATTGTCGCTCTTTTTTTTTGTTTATAGCACAAAAAAAAGGACGCATCATATACCAACAAAAGAAAGCTCTATTTGTGGGAAAAAAAGGACATCAATTTTGTTTGGGTACAGCATCGCACGACCGCACAATTGTCAGTTAAAGCGACAAAGTGCCGTATCGCAAAAAATGGCTTGGTCATTAAGGGGGCAAATCCTTCCGGGGCTGAAGTTGTTAAAATCACTGCTCCTTTAATACATGTCCCCAGGGCAGTACCCGGGCCCCCATACCATTTTTATGGCCAATAACTTGCATATAAGCCTTCAAAATGGGCACTTTTGATTTTTCAAGTTCGGGTCCCATAGACCTTAATAGGGTTTGAGGTTCGGGTCCGAACTTTTCGGCTGTTCTAGAGTTATGGCCCGAACCGGGGGGTGCTGGGCCCAACTCTATCATTGAGAATGTAAACCAAATCTGTGTATAAGGAGCCCCCCTGAACTTGCAGTGCTATGGGCCACCCAAGGTCTAAATCTGGCTCTGTACGCAGTGATCTTCCTGGCAGGATACCTCAGAGGGGTTTGGACAAGGATCTGAACATGCCTTAGCTTATCCCTGTTTGCCATCAGGACCTACACCAGGAAGAGCATGAACAAGAATTTTCATGGCCAGTTCCTCAGGTTTAATTTAATAAAAGCTGCAGATTTAAAAATATTGACTTTTGAAATTACACTAATATGTTAACTTAGCTTGCTGATCAGCCGCCGTCATTATACTGCGGCAGGTTGGCACGATCCCACGAACCGTCGTAGCTGTACATCGGCTCCTATAAGTGGGATAGCAGACGCGCGCGTGCCCGCTGCACTGCGGGTGTGCCGATGCATGTGGCCGGCGGTCAAGATGACCACTGATCGGGCACGAGAGCAAGAACAGGGACGTGTGTGTGCAAACACACACGTCCCTGTTCTGTGAGGAGAGGCAGATCGTGAGTTCCTACTAGCTAGGAACAACGATCTGTCATCTCCTCTAATCAGTCCCATCCTCCTACAGTTAGAACACACACTAGGGAACACAGTTAACCCCTTGATCGCCCCCTTCCTTGCCAGTGACATTTACACAGTAATCAGTGCATTTTTATAGCACTGATCGATGTATAATTGTCAATCATCCCAAAAATGTGTCAAAAGTGTCCGATCTGTCGGCCATAATGTCGCAGTCCCGATAAAAATCGCAGATCACCCCCATTACTAGTAAAAAAAAAAAAATAATAAAAAAATGCAATAAATCTTTTCCCTATTTTTTAGACGCTATAACGTTTGCGCAAACCAAACAATATATGCTTATTGCGATTTTTATTAGCAAAAATATATAGAAGAATACATATCGGCCTAAACTGAGGAAAAAATTTGCTTTTTTTAAAAAAAAAAATTGGGGATATTTATTATAGCAAAAAGTACAAAATAGTGTTTTTTCAATTGTCGCTCTTTTTTTGTTTATAGCGCAAAAAATAAAAACCGCAGAGATGATCAAACACCACCAAAAGAAAGCTCTATTTGTGGGAAAAAAAGGATGTCAGTTTTGTTTGGGTACAGCTTTGCACGACCGCGCAATTGTCAGTTAAGGCAACGCAGTGCCGTATTGCAAAAAATGGCCTGGTCATTGAGCAGCCAAATCTTCCGGGGCTGAAGTGATTAAAGCTTTTATGAGACTTTATGATTGGGTTTGCATATACTTTAACCTCTCCACTAGAGTTATAACAGAGCGAAGTGAAATATTGCAGCGTCACAGGGTTATTTGGAACATGTACTGTATGTGGTACTTTGTCAAGATTGCTGTTTTTTCACCATGCATGAATTGCAGTAGCATTGGCCTAATGAAAAAGATAAATTACGTTCTCATTATCGCTTTTAGACATTAAACTATAAGAAGGCTTTTGCACTGAAAGCAGTGAATACTACCATTCTTCAAGTGTGTGAATGAAAGGTTGGTAATGCTTCTAAAACTGCGATAGTTAGGACTTGCCATTTAATCCACCTCTTAACCTTCTCTGCATTATAAAATCCATTTAATGTCTTATGTATAGACTTACTGTATACTTAAGAAGAGAATGACATATGCAAGGGGTTGTGCTGGGCATTTTCTTAGGCTGTAGGATTCGTATTCTAGAGGCAAGAAAACTTATAATAGAAAATATTACATATATAAGCAAATAAAAAAAAAAACAGTGCAGTGCCACATATAACAGATTTTTAAATGTCCATTAGCACAGTCCAAACAGTGTTAGAGGTGATTCCAGCCCATGCACCACAGACAAATCAAGCCTCTCGCCTCATACATTTGATGATGATTGTAATATTCCATGTATACTGTATATTTGCTATAAATTCCATTCTTTATTTTCTCATTCTATATGATTTTGTAGCTATGATTTCCCATAACTGGAAAATGAGTCAAAATGTTTCCTTGCAACAATGATAATGGTATTCTGTCTATTACTTTATAGACCTGGCAAAGACCGCAAAATACCTGTATATTTCAGCCAGATTCTAAAGCCTCGTACACACGATCGGATTTTCGTCCGGGAATTGTGTGATGACATTCTGTTTGCCTAAAATCCGACCGTTAGTACGCTCCATCAGACAATTGTTGGCCAACTTTCCGCCAACAAATGTTGGATGGCAGGCTAGTAAATTTTCGACGGACAACAGTCTGTTGTCAGATTTTCCTATTGTGTGCACACAAGTCCATCACACAAGTCCAAAGTACAAACATGCATGCTTGGAATCATTGCTCACCAAACACGATATTAGCAGAGGGTGCCAAAGGGTGGCGCTCAAGAGCTGAAATTCCACGTAGTGCGTCACTACATTGGTGTTTGTTGGCTGACAATTGTGTACCATTTGTATGCAAGACAAGTTCACTCTGCCATTCAGGGTGGACATGGACATAGCCTGTTCTCATCTATGGGGCAATCAGATGGAAACAGACCGCTTGTCTGTTTCCATCCGACTATCATCCGATCCATTAGACAGCTGGGGAAGAGGTCCCCCATCCATCTGTTGTGGCAGACAGGATCGGATGGCGGGAGGTGTCAGAGGATATATGTTCGCTGACATTTGCTGCTCCATAGAAGAGACTGGAGGGTCCGATCAGGTCTGCCTGGAAAATTGACAGGCAGACCTGATCGGATCGCCTGTGTGAAAGGGGCCTTATGGCTCATGCACACAGTCATTTAGGGGCATACACCAGCCAGATAAGCACATTTCTGTGGCCAGTATGGCCAGGTGTTTCTCTTCAGCTGCAGATAGGAAGTCTGTACAAATCAAGGACAAGCTGAACTGTCTATGGCTGTTTGCAGTTGTTTGCATGTAATTAAACATGGCGCAATTACCCGTGGCTAGGGATGAATGTGTGCCCCTGGGTACAAACTAATGGCAGATATATGCTTCATGTGCAATCACATGTGAACAACTGCAGATAGTTTAGCCTTTCATTGATTTGTACAGCCGATCAGAAACACCTAGCTATACCTACCACAGAAATACCCTGATCTATAGTGCATTGCAAAAGTGTTTACCCTCTTGGCATTTTTCGTGTTTTGTTGCCTCACAACCTGGAATTAACATGGATTGTTTGAGGATTTGCATCATTTAATTTACAGAACATGCCCACAACTTTGAAGATGTTTTTTTTTTTTTTTTTTATTGAGAAGCAAACAACAAATAGGACAAAATAACAGAAAAAGTCAATGTGCATAACTATTCACCCCCCTAAAGTGAATACTTTGTAGAGCCACCTTTTGCGGCTATCACAGCTTCAAGTTGCTTTGGATAAGTCTCTATGAGCTTGCCGCATCTTTCCACTGGGATTTTTGCCCATTCCTCCTTGCAAAACTGCTCCAGCTCCTTCAAGTTGGATGGTTTGTGCTTGTGAAAAGCAATCTTTAAGTCTGACCACTGATTTTCGATGGGATTGAGGTCATGGCTTTGACTAGGCCATTCCAACACATTTACATGTTTCCCCTTAAACCACTCAAGTGTTGCTTTAGCAGTGTGTTTGGGGTCATTGTAATGCTGGAAGGTGAACCTCCGTCCTAGCCTCAAATCACACACAGAGTGGTACAGGTTTTGCTCAAGAATATCCCTGTATTTAGCACCATCCATCTTTCCCTCAACTCTGACCAGTTTCCCAGTCCCGACTGCTGAAAAACATCCCCGCAGCATGATGCTGCCACCACCATGTTTCACTGTGGTGTTCTTTGGGTGATGTTATCTGTTGGGTTTGCGCCAGACATAGCGTTTTCTTTGATGGCCAAAAAGTAAAATTTTAGTCTCATCAGACCAGAGCACCTTCCTCCATACATTTTGGGAGTCTCCTACATGCCTTTTTGCAAACTCAAAACGTGCCATTTTGCTTTTTGCCGAAAGTAATGGCTTTCTTCTGGCCACTCTGCCATAAAGCCCAACTCTATGGAGAGTACGGCTTATTGTCGTCCTATGTACAGATACTCCAGTCTCTGCTGTGGAGCTCTGCAGCTCCTCCAGGGTTACCTTAGGTCTCTGTGCTGCCTCTCTGATTAATGCCCTCCTTGCCTGGTCCGTGAGTTTTGGTGTGCGGCCTTCTCTTGGCAGGTGTGCTGTTTGTGCCATGTTCTTTCCATTTTAACCAAATAATTTGATGGTGCTCCTAGGGATCATCAAAGATTTGGATATTTTTTTTTATAACCTAACCCTGACTTGTACTTCTCAACAACATTGTCCCTTACTTGTTTGGAGAGTTACTTGGCCTTCATGGCAGTGTTTGGTTAGGGGTGCCTCTTGCTTAGGTGTTGCAGCCTCTGAGGGCTTTCAAAGAGGTGTATATATGTAATGACAGATCATGTGACACTTAGATTGCACACAGGTGGACATCATTTCACTAATTATGTGACTTCTGAAGGTAATTGGTTGCACCAGAGCTTTTTATGGGCTTCATAACAAAGGGGGTGAATACATACGCACATGCCAATTATCAGGTTTTTTTTCTGAAAAATAGTATATATTTTTCTAATTTTACTTCACCAACTTAGACTATTGTGTTCTGATCCATCACATATAATTCAGATTAAAAAAAACATTGAACTAAAGGCTGTAATGCAACAAAATACGTAAAAAGCCTAGAGGGGTGAATACTTTTGCAAGGCACTGTAGGTGTATCAGTACACCTAGACTCAGAACAGCACAGTGGCGAGATTATACATTTTATCTTGCTATAAAGAAGTCTATTACTTGTTCTTCTAGAACACTTCATCTGCAGCGTGAGAATAAGCTACCCACCCACAATCATTTCTTAGATTTAGACACATGGCCTTGGTGCTTCAGCGGTAGTAAACAATTTCTATTGTGCTAATTCCATGACATTATATATCATCAAGTTCTCCTTCAGATTTCTTGTGTTCAGTATAAATATAGCATGTACATAAAGGTATACAGTGATGATTTCTAGGTCCCTGTGAAAGACATACACAATCAGTGCTGTGAACAATTGTATGTCCATGTCTTTCTATAGGCTGGTCATGGATTTTGAAATACACTTTATATTAACACTCTTTAAATCTTGTATATGGGTTTCATAGCTGTGCTAGCAAAAGTGTTTTTGATTCTGAGCAATTCTAAGCATTCCTGCCTTCATTGTGGTCTTTAACCGAAATGATATTGGTAATGAAGCACTTGTCATTCAGTGTATGCTATAATTATCATCTATATCCTAGAGGTGGCTGAATGCACAGCACACATGTCATCAGTATTAGTTCAGCCAATTTGAATTGTGACAAGCATTATCGAGCTGTAGTCACAGAGTGTTATCATTGGAACAGTAAAACAGTTAAGGATGTATGCATCTAAACTTTAGAATCTTTTTTTAGTTTTCTACTATAATTAAAATGAAAACCTTCCACTTACAGTGTATGTAAACCCTATCAATAAACATTCTTATTTGCTTCCATTTGGTGTGCTAGATACACCATGTGAAGTGTTTTTGTTAAATCTCTTTAATAAATGCAAAAAATACCTGCTGATTTTAGCAGAAATTCTTTGAGCTTGTGGTCTGTGCTCATTGTTAAAAAAAAATAGAAATCCTAATGCCGCGTACACACGAGCGGACTTTTCGACAGGACTGGTCCGACTGACTTTTAGACGGACTTTCGATGGACTTTCCCAACAAACGGACTTGCCTACAAGCGATCACACCAAAGTCCGACGGATTCGTACGTGTTGACATACGACCGGACTAAAATAAGGAAGTTCATAGCCAGTAGCCAATAGTTGCCCTAGCGTCGGTTTTCGTCCGTCGGACTACAGACGAGCGGATTTTTCAATAGGAACTGGGTCCGGCGGAGTTCTGACGTAAAGATTTGAAACATGTTCCAAATCTAAAGTCCGTCAGATTTTCGACCAAAAAAGTCCGCTGCAGGTCCGATGAAGCCCACACACAGTCGAATTGTCCGCCGGACTCGGTCCGTCGGACCAGTCCGGTTGAAAAGTCAGCTCGCGTGTACGCTGCATTAGATTTCCAAAGATCCTGATGTCACACTCATCAAGGCAAAGGGGCTCTAAAGTTGAGGTCCATAATAATTTTTTCCCCTTTTCTGCCATAACAATTTAGGAATGGGAGCAGCAGCTTTATAGCCCTTAGTTGACTTTCAATAGGAAAAAAAAGAAAAAGTGGAAAAAAAAAAAAAAAAAACACAAGGAGGCGGAAGTATTGCCTCCTGAACAAATGCAAATCTCCTTTCACCATCCTCTGATAAGCAACCTTAAAGAGCTTTCTCTATTTGCCTTGCACAAAATGGGCAGTCAGCACTGGACAAATTGCTCATATCTATCTATTAGAAACCAATACTTTTGCAGACTGGGTCACCTGCTGCTGAGAAGAAGTCTCAGTTGGCCCAGGCTGAAAATGTAAGGGCACTTTTTGTCTTTCACCCTTGCCTTTGCTAGCCTAATGCCGCGTACACACGATCGGACATTCCGACAACAAAATCCTGGATTTATTTCCGACGGATGTTGGCTCAAACTTGTCTTGCATACACACGGTCTCACAAATGTTGTCAGAAATTCCGAACGTCAAGAACGCGGTGACGTACAACACATACGAAGAGCCAAGAAAAATGAAGTTCAATAGCCAGTGCGGCTCTTCTGCTTGATTCCGAGCATGCGTGGAATTTTGTGCATTGGAATTGTGTACACACGATCGGAATTTCCGACAACAGATTTTGTTGTCGGAAAATTTGAGAACCAGCTCTCAAATTTTTGTTGTTGGAAATTCCGACAACAAATGACCGATGGAGTCTACACATGGTCAGAATTTCAGACAACAAACTCACATCGAATGTCAGAAATTCCGACCGTGTGTACGCGGCATTGAACTCTAAAGCTAAACTTCTTTACTGTAATGCATTCCTTGCATTAGGTAAAAAAAAGTTTTCTATCTCTGCCCCCCACCCCTTTCCCTATGTGAAGGGATTCGAGAGGAGAGAATAGATTCAGCACTGTGTATGCTTGCATCTCTTCTTCCCTCTCTTCCTCTTCACACAGCACTTGAGTAGCAACATTGGCTCCTGCTGCTGTGAATTAAATGCAGTGAGGAGGAAGTGGGGTGTTTGCCATGGGGACAGACGAAGAAAAGGAGGAGCCAGGATCATCAGTGGGGGACCCGAGAAGAGGAGGATCTGGGCCGCTCTGTGCAATACCACTGCACAGAGCAGGTGAGTATAACATATTTCTTATTTGAATTTAAAAAAAAATTGACTTTAGTAACGCATTAAGAAAGGAGCTTCACCCTTATCAAAAAAAAAAAACCCCAATAAAGGCACTTTTAGAAATGTTTAGTAATGTCAATCTACAAACAAGATACTTCTAGATAATAGCAGGCTTTTTATTCGTTGCACATCTTATTTTTCTTTTCTTCCCCGTTCTTCTTACAGTGGCCATTTTCACTATCTCCTGGAACTCTGGATCTGCCTCCTGCAACATGTGACAGGAACTTCCCAGGATGCAGTTGTGAGGCCCTGGTACATTACTTCAGTACTTCAAGAAACCAGGAAGTGGAAAAACAGTAATTGTAAGTAGATTAAGAAAAAGTTTGTTTAAAGTGATTGTAAACCCTTACATAAATCTACTGAATTGATTAGCCTCAGGTGATACCCAGAGATGAAACAAATCCTCCTACATATGTTGTACTTGTTTATCTGCAGTTTCCTCTCCTTTACAACCTCCTAAAGCACATATTTTACACAGCATTTCTGAGCTCCAGAAGGCAGGGGTCAAGGATCTGATGTCACAGCATAGAATACAGCAGAGTGTAATCTGATATTTTTGCTGGGAATGGACACACCACCCTCTACACCAGGGGTTGCCAACTGACGGCCCTCCAGCTGTTGCGAAACTGCAAGGCTGGCAGTTACAAGCATGACTCTCACAGGCAGAGGCATGATGGGACTTGTAGTTCCGCAACAGCTGGGGGGGCAGCAGTTTGAGACCCCTGCTCTACACAGTCTCATAGGGAAACAAGCACAGCTGAGGCTGTCACTCACGTTCTGTGTGCTGGGGGGGGGCATCCCCTGGAATTGCTTGGTGTTAGGATAGACTAAATGACTCAACAGCAGACAGAAATCACACTTGGTGCTTTGTATTAAGGCAGGTATACATACTTTGTTTATTTTTCATTTCAGAGGTTTACAACCACTTTAACTAATGAATGTAAGGTGAGTTCATATAAGCATGCAGAGCTGCATGCTCATGTGACTTTTACTAAAAGAGGGGTAGGGTCCACTTTAAAGTTTAGAATTGAACATTAAAGTGGTTCTAAAGTAGAAAAGGTTCTATACGAGAACCTATAGAGATACGTAACTTCCTGGGGCTAGTAAAAAGTTCAAGGGCCCAAATTATTCACTGTGGAGGATTCCTCCATCAACTTTGATCAAACATTATGAAACATATTCTTTCTGACCATGTGCTCATAGGTATCTCAATAGAAAGGCAGGTTTGCATTAATGAGAGGTTTCCAGAATTCTTGAGAGAGGGAGGTAGCTTACTTCCAATGCATGGCAATGGACTTTCAAGCATAGAAAGGGGACAGACCCAGAAAAGCTCTCTCTGCTACAATGGGGGTCATGTCTTCCACTAAGCCCAGAAGGCACACCTTTGGCTCCAGTGGGAGGTAAGCCTGAGCTAAATCAATTAAGCCCACCACTCTGGACTGAAACTGAAAGATAGATGGGCAGGTCCAGAAAACATGAAAAAAATCACCATCTGGATGAGCGCAATTCCAGCATACAGAAGGCAAAGCAGGATTAAGCCTAAGTAACCTATGGGGAGTGAAATACCGTACACCCTATGCAGAAGTTTATATTGAAACAGTCTATCTGGAGCTGAGACCAGTTGTTTAACGTGATTGTAAAGTCTCATTTTGTTTCCTATAAAAATAACAAACATGTTATACTTACCTGCTCTGTTGCAGTGGATTTGCACAGAGCAGCCCAGATACTCCTCTTCTCGGGTGTCTCTTCTGTGATCCCAGTCCCTCCCTCCTGTTCAGTGCCCCCACAGTAAGCAGCTTGCTATGGGGGCACCCGAGACGAGTCACAGCTCCCTGTGTCCATTCAGACAAGGAACCACGACCCGGCCCCGCTCCTCTCCTGATTGGCTAGATGACTTTGACAGCAGTGGCAACCAATGGTGCCATTGCTGTGTCTCAGCCAATCAGGAGGGAGAATCTCAGACGGCTGAGATTTGTGGACATCGCTGGACAAAGAGGGACCTCAGGCAAGTATTAGGGGGGCTGAGGGGAGCTGCTGCACACAGGAGGCTCTTTTATTTTTATGCATAGAATGCATTAAGATAAAAAAGCCTTCTGAATTTACAATCCCATTAAGGCGGGGTTCACACTGATGCGGTCTGCTACATTGCATGTCATTTGTACAGGAATCGGACTGAATTCCTGTACAAATGACATGTGAATTCAGTGCAGTGTGAATTGGCCCATACATTATAAAAAGCTCTGGTGCAACCAATTACCTTCAGAAGTCACATAATTAGTGAAATGATGCCCAACTGTGTGCAATCTAAGTGTCACATGATCTGTCATTACATATACACACCTCTTTGAAAGCCCCAGAGGCTGCAACACCTAAGCAAGAGGCACCCCTAACCAAACACTGCCATGAAGACCAAGGAACTCTCCAAAGAAGTAAGAGACAATGTTGTTGAGAAGTACAAGTCAAGGTTAGGTTATGAAAAAAAAATATCAAAATCTTTGATGATCCCTAGGAGCACCATCAAATCTATCAACCAAATGGGAAGAACATGGCACAACAGAAAACC
Source organism: Aquarana catesbeiana (assembly GCF_042186555.1). Classification (NCBI taxonomy): domain Eukaryota; kingdom Metazoa; phylum Chordata; class Amphibia; order Anura; family Ranidae; genus Aquarana; species Aquarana catesbeiana. The sequence goes on from NC_133326.1 coordinate 212,602,019, forward strand.
TGCCAAGAGAAGGCCGCACACCAAAACTCACGGACCGGGCAAGGAGGGCAGTAATCAGAGAGGCAGCACAGAGACCTAAGGTAACCCTGGAGGAGGTGCAGAGTTCAACAGCAGAGACTGGAGTATCTGTACATAGGACAACAATAAGCCGTACGCTCCACAGAGTTGGGCTTTATGGCAGAGTGGCCAGAAGAAAGCCATTACTTTCAGCAAAAAACAAAATGGCACGTTTTGAGTTTGCGAAAAGGCATGTGGGAGACTCCCAAAATGTATGGAGGAAGGTGCTCTGGTCTGATGAGACTAAAATTAAACTTTTTGGCCATCAAAGAAAACGCTATGTCTGGCGCAAACCCATCACATCACCCAAAGAACACCATCCCCACAGTGAAACATGGTGGTGGCAGCATCATGCTGTGGGGATGTTTTTCAGCAGTTGGGACTGGGAAACTGGTCAGGGTTGAGGGAAAGATGGATGGTGCTAAATACAGGGATATTCTTTAGCAAAACCTGTACCACTGCGTGTGTGATTTGAGGCTAGGACGGAGGTTCACCTTTCAGCAGGACAATGACCCCAAACACACTGCTAAAACAACATTTGAGTGGTTTAAGGGGAAACATGTAAATGTGTTGGAATGGTCTAGTCAAAGCCCAGACCACAATGCAATAGAAAATCTGTGGTCAGACTTAATGCATTCTATGCATTAAGATGAAAAACCTTCTGTAGTGCTGCAGCCCCTCAGCCCCCCAGTTTTACATACCTAAAAGCTGTCATCTTCCGTCCGGAAATGAGCACACCAGCTTTAGCTGGTGTCTCGTGTCCTGATTGGAAAGATTGATAGCAGCACAGCCATTGGCTCCCGCTGCTGTCAATCAAATCCAATGACGCAGCATCGGGGGGGGGGGGATGAGTCCTGCATTCTGTGTGAATGGACACAGATGCAGGACTTGGGAGCGCTCCTGCACGGGTGTCCACCGTAGGAGAGTCTTCTCCAACGTGGACACTCGGTGCGGGAAGGAGCCACCAGCGCCGCTGAGGGACCCAAGAAAGAGGAGGAGCGGAGCCACTCTGTGCAAAACGAACTGCACAGTGGAGGTAAGTATGACATGTGTGTTATTTAACAAAAAAAAAACAAAAAAAAATAAAAACAAGGGTTTATAACCCTTTTAAGGATTGTTAGACAGCAATGCACCTACAGTATGTTCAGATCTATAAAAAAAACAAAAACAAAACAAAAAAAAAAAAAGGACTACAAATGTGTTTCTTTTTCTTTTCACCCTTGTGCAAGAACTTGCAAACCATATTGTTACTTCAATGCACAGTAAGCTGAAAGATCTGAACAGCTTCATCATTTGATATTACAGAGCATTTTTTGTTCTTTTTAATACATGCTCGTGCTTCACAGTAAATTAGGCGTTTGTTATGAAAATGTCAGTTGACAAATACATTCAATAATGCTTAGCTTATTGATATATATAATACAAATAACCGGCTATATGTGTTTGCAAAACATAGTTATTAAATATCAGAATTCAGTAACACAGTCGTCATTCAGCTGGATATATAATACACACACTGGATTAATAACCCGCTGAATGTAAGCAGCTTCAGGCCGACTCCACGGGCTGGTTTGTAACTTTAAAATAACATACTATTCCAACATGGGGGGCTTTGAAAGGGAAGAAAAAAAAAAAAGAAAAACACACCATGAATCTCCTCTCAGTATAAGGTACAATATACTTTTTCTTTTCAGCTTCACTACAAAACACCCAAATAAATAAGGGGAAGCTATAATTTTTTAACAAAATGTAACAATGTATTATGAACATTCTTTACAAATAATACGCTTGTTTCTGCAGTTTGAATACTTGCTTCTTGATGGCCATATAGAGTACAATTGTAAGGGATATCATTTTAATTTAATATACAGTGGCAAGAAAAAGTATGGGAACCCCTTGGAATTAACTGTTTTTCTGCAGTCATTTGACATACGAATATACAACACATTGTGCTTAAAGTGTTACTAAGCCCACAACAGTAAAATCAGTCTGTATATGCAGTAAAACATACTTGCTATACTCACTGTAGAACATAAGGGGTTAATCCTCTGCATTATGTAAAAAGGCTATTTGATCCTGTCTTCTTTGATTCTCACCTTCATCCACAGTCCCCAATCCATCTGCTGATAGAACAGAGCCTTAGGGTCACTCTGCACCTGCTCAGTTTGGTGTGTATTTCTAGTGAGTTTTCTTTTCTTGGGAGGGTGCATGTGATCAGCACAGGGCCAATCATCACTGTCCAAACAGAGGGTAAGGGATCCTGTAGCCTCATAGGACAATCAGGGGAGAATGAAAACTCCTCCTACAAGCATTAACCAGACACTGATAGAGGTCATAAGACTGCTATATACTGCTGATGAGAAAAGGTATTTAGCAGTTAATAATTACTAAAACAATTGAATTTCCATGTTCTGTGTACTGTGGGAGACCAGATATAGTGAATGCAGGGTCCTGGGTTTAGTAACACTTTAAGCTGATGTCACAATTTCTCATGTGTTTATTGTCAGTAGTGTGCACACCTGGAGTCCAATTAATGAAATTACTTTGGAGGTGTGGTTTAGAGCTATTTTTATAAAAGACACTCAAACATTTTAAGACTGCTGTACATAAGAAGCATCATAGAAAAAAAAAAGGACAAATAAAAACCTGACTGAGCTCAACCTCAAATGTACACACTGTATGCTGTATCCATAAGCACATGTAATGTAAGAGGACCTAGTGAAGTGATCTGACACATATGGTAATGTAGAAAATAGCTTTATTTTTTTTTACACAAGTATATAAATAATACAAAGCCCACTTTCTATGTAATAAAATCATTATTGGCCAACTATTAAAAAACACACAACCATGGCAGCTGCAGGGAAGTTGAATAGATAACTTCCTCTCCCCCAAAAAAAGAAAGGGGGAAAAAAGGTATTGGCACTTGTTCATAAATGTATATGCCCCAATGAGGGGTACAGTCTATATCAACTAGATCAAAAAACATATATAACGTTGCCTCCTCCATATTGTAAAGTGGTAATGTATAGCTCATAGCTCAATATTACTGAGGATTCCTTCAAAGTCCATGAAAAAATCTTCTCATGGATATGCAGAAGTCCAGACCACATGTAAACAAGGTTGCCCCCAAGTGGCTGACCACGTTATAAATTCTTTGGGCTGTGGTGTGAAATGAACTCAGCTACCGTGTTTCCCCGAAAATAAGGCCTACCTCGAAAATAAGACCTAGTGTTATTTTCCAGGAAGGCTGCAATATAAGCCCTACCCCGAAAATAAGCCCTAGTTTAAAATGCTTGTAAAATCCTATAACCCACTCTATTACAGTAGTATATAATGTACAATGTGTGTGTTTCTGTAATATAAATGTGAGGAAGAGAGTTCTGGCACGTCACAGAATGGCGCTATAACGAAGGTATCTGGCACAATTATATTACATAAACACACACATTGTACATTATAGACTACTGTAATAAAGTGGATTATAGGATTTTACAAGCATTTTTACTCAGTTCACACTGGGGATTCCTGTCAGGCAGGGGGAGAGAAGACAGCACATTACATGGTAAGACCTACCCCGAAAATAAGCCCTACTGTGTCTTTTGTTGCCAAAATTAATATAAGACCCGGGCTTATTTTCAGGGAAACACGGTAGGACTGATATGGTGGGCCACTGCATGTGGTTAGTAACCTGTAGAGTCCATAAGGGTATCCCATATAGCAGGGATATGCAATTAGCAGACCTCCAGCTGTTGCAAAACTACAAGTCCCATCATGCCTCTGCCTCTGGTTGTCATGCTTGTGGCTGTCAGTCTTGCTATGCCTCATGGGACTTGTAGTTCTGCAACAGCTGGAGGTCCGCTAATTGCATATTCCTGCCATATAGGATCACTCCTTATATATATATATATACAGCCTGGAATGAGAGTGAAATAATGGCCTGTATAAAGAGTGTCAGGTACAACTGGAAAACTCCCAGGGAGAGATGTCCTTGTCATCACATATGGTACTCTTTTATGAGGGTAGCTCCCTCATAATAGAACTTCATTTAAGTTCACCCCTTATAAAGTATTAAAAAAAAAATAATTTGCTCTCCGATTCTGTCTTGAGGACACATTTTATCTTGCTTTGTTTCAATAAGAAGCATCAGCTGATGTGAACCATGCCTCACAAAAGGTGCTCTCTGAAGACATACACTGAAAAGTAGTTGATCTGCATACGGCTGGAAAGGGATACAAAGTAGACACGTGCAATTCGTTTAATTCCGAATTCGTTTTTTAACGAATTTTGACAAATTCATTCATTTCCCGAATTTCCGAAGTCTCTAATTTTCGAATTTCTGAATTTTCAAATTTTCGAATTTTCAAATTTTCGAATTTTCAAAATCTCAAACTTTCCGAATTTCGGAAATTCAGAAATTCGGAATTTTGGAAATTCTGAAATTCTACATTTTGGAAATTGGAAATTTCCGAAATTTCGAATTTACGAATTTTCCAATTTCCGAATATCCAATTTCCCAAATTCAGAAATAAGAAATTTCGGAAATTCCGGAAATTCGCAATTTGGGAAATTGGAAATTCGGAAATAGGAAAATTTCGATAATTCGGAAATTCGGCATTTCGAAAATTCAGCATTTCTGAAATTCGGAAGTTCGGAAATTGGAAATTCAGAAATTGGAAATTCGGAAATTGGAAATTAGGAAATTCCATTATTCAAAAATTTGGAAATTTGAAAATCCAAAAATAAGAATGAAAATCTGAACATTCAAAAGAATGAAAATCTGAACATTCAAAAGAATGAAAATCTGAAAATAATAACTAACTAATAATAAATATTAAATTATAGGTATTGGAATTTCCTTTCAAATTTGGCTGTTAGTGAACGTATTTGAATGAATTATCCTAAAAATAAAAAAAGCCGTATCTAAACGAATGAAATGTAACAATCTAATAATAATAAATAACAATAATAAAACCTTTTTATTATTATTATTTGTTATTAATTTGTTCCATTCCATTTGTTTAGATGCGGCATTCGTTATTTCGGATCATTTGTAACTTCAGATAAAATTGTATTCTTTACATTCACAAACAGCCAAATTTGAAAGGAAATTCCAATACCTATAATTTAATAGTTAGTTAATATTAGTTAGTTATTATTTTGAGTTTTACTGATTTTCTTTCTTTTTTTCAGATTTTTGAATTTTCGGATTTTTGAATTTCTGAATTTCCGAATTCAGAAAAATTCGGAATTCAAAAATTTGGAAATTCTGAAAATTCGAAAATTTGGAAATCTGAATTTTCAGATTTACGAATTTTCGAATTCCGAATTTTAGAATTTCTGAATTTCCAAAAAAAGCAAAAAAAAAATGAAACAAAAAACGAACACATTTGTTGTCAGTGCACATGTCTAATACAAAGTAATCTCAATGTGTTTAGTCACCCATCACTTGGCGCCCAGCCAAGATGACTCACATTGCACAATGCAAAATCCTAAATGACGCAAAGGAGATCCCGGAAGTAACAGCTAAAGGCTTGAATACCTCACTGGAACTGGCAAACATCCCTGTTCATGAGTCTATCATACGTAAGTCTTTGAACAGGCAGGGTGTTCATGGCAGATGCTGCGCACCTAAAGTTTACCCTGGGCAAACCACAACGCTACTGGGAAAGTGCTTTGTGGACTGATGAAACAAAAGTTAAATTGTTGGGGAAGGATACACAGGACTATGTATGGTGCTAAAAAGATCACAGCTTACCAACATAAAAACTTCATCCCAATGGCCTGCTTAGCTACCCTCAGGGCCTGGACCACTTTCCATCATTGAGGGGAAAATTAATTCCCAAGTTTACCAAAGTATCCTACAGGATACTGTAACGAGGGCTGTCCACCAGCTGAAGCTTAGTAGAAGTTGGATGATGCAGCAGGACAATGACCTTAAGCTTCAAAGTAAATCCACCACAGACTAGATTCAGAAAAATAAAATGCACCTTTGGGATGGCCCAGTTATAGCCCAGACCCTAAACCTCATAGAGATGCTGTGGAATGAACTCAAGAGAGCCGTTCACACCAGGCATCCTACAAATGTTTCTGAGCTGACGCAGTTTGGTAAAGAGGAATGGTCACAAATTACTCCTGAATGCTGTGCAGGTCTAATCCAGATCTACTGAAAGCACTTGCTTGAAGTCATTACTGCCAAAGGCTTCACTTACTTTTTCTTCCAGCACAGTGAATGTTTAATGGGTGTGTTCAATAAAGACACAAGAAATTACAATTGCTTGTATTTTATCAGCTTAAAGGGGTTGTAAAGGTTTGTTTTTTTTTTGTTTTGTTTTTTTTTAAATAACAAACAAGGTATACTTACAGTGGATCTAAAAAGTCTACACACCCCTGTTAAAATGTCAGGTTTCTGTGATGTAAAAAAATGAGACAACTGTACAACTCAGTTGAACACCAAATTGAAATCTTTTATGCGGAGGGAAGTAAAAATAAAAATCTGAAATAATATGATTGCATAAGTGTGCACACCCTTAACCCTTTCACTGCCAGGCCCTGTGCTCCATTTTGTACACTCAGGTGGTCAGACCATTTTTGCAATTTTTCCTTTGCTTTTTTATTTTTCACTTATAGCTTTCAGAGTTTTTAAAAGATCCCCCCGAACCATATATTTTCTGAAAGCACATGATCAGTGGAATAAAAAGAAGGTGCTACTGATTTTTTAGACCCCACTGTATTTGCACAGATGTTTATCAAACTAATATATTTGCAAATATACTAAAAACATTATTAGCAAATAAAAACACAGCAACGTTTACAAAATTCCTACTAAATATAAAAGCTTAACCTGTATTGAGTTAATAAATAACAAATATTTGTAACTTTTAAATTGTGCTTTTTTGCGAAATGGTGAAAAGTGAACAGACGCAAAAATATCCAAATTTCTCTAAAAAGGTTTTAATTTTTCCCGTACAGCTTTCATAATTTGTGAAAAAAACCCAAAACCATATATGAAAGCATATGACCTCTAGAATAAAAAGAAGGTGCTTCTGCTTTTTTAGACCCCACAGTATTTACGCAAATGTTTATCAAACCAATATATTTGCAAAAAATACACTAAACCATTATTAGCAGATAAAAACACAGCTAATTTGACAAAATTCCTGCAAACTCCCTACTAAATATAAAAGCTTAACCTGTATGTAGTTATTAAATAACAAATATTTGTAAATTTAAAATTGGGCCTTTTTGCAAAATTGTGAAAATCAAAACGTACCCAAAAATTTCTCTAAAAATCTGGAGGTTTTAATTTTTCACCTTATAGCTTTCAGAATTTGTGAAAGACCCCCCCCCCCCCCAACCCAACCATATATTTTCTGAAAGCATAGGACCAGTAGAATAAAAAGAAGGTGCTATTGATTTTTGAGGCCCCACGATATTTGCGCAAATGTTTACCAAAGCAATATTTTTGCTAAAAATACACTAAAATCATTAATAGTGGATTCATACATGGCAAAATGTACAAAATTCCTGCTAAATTCCTAGTAAATATAAAAGTTAAAACTGTATTGAGTTAATAAATAACAAATATTTGTACATTTTAAATTGCACCTTTTTGTGAACAACAATTTACTCTAAAAATCCAGAGGTTACCATTTTTCACTTACAGCTTTCAGAATTTGAAAAGACCCCTCAAACTAGACATTTTCTGTAAGCACATGGCCTGTCGATTAAATAAAAGTGCTATAGATTTTTTGAGCCCCGCAATAATTGCGCAAATGTTCATCATATCACTATTTTCACAAAAGATACACTAAAATCATTAATATTGCACATAAACACAACGTAACTTACAAAATTCCTGCTAAATTAGTACTAAAGCATTGTTTACATGTGGCATACTAAAGTGTACATTCATGGAGGGCCATGTTTACCTGCACAGGGATGCACAGGTGTTCCATGCATCCCTGTACAGGCAGTCCCATTTGTGTAAATTGGGATGCAATGGCTGCACAGGCATAGCTGCTGTTCCCAATCTGACATCCGTGTGGGTACATGACCCTGAATGCAGACAGTGTGAGGGACATGCATGCGGACCTACATGGGTGTAAAATTGGGAGCAACAGCTCTGTTGGTGCAGGTGCTACATCCTAATTGACATCAATGGGACAGCCTGCACAGAGATGCACGGAACACCTGTCCATCCATCAATAAAGGTACGCTGTGTATGACCTGTGTGAACAAGGCCTTAGGCCTCTTTCACACAAGCACACCAATCGGATCTGCCTGTCCGTTTTTCAGTCGGGCCCAATCGGACCATCCATTGTTCTCTAGGAAGAGACTGATGTAAATGGACATGTGTCCGTTTACACCCGCCTGCATTAGATCTAGTCCAATCCAATTCTGCTGTCTCCTTCCCCACAGACTCCTGCACTATATACACTATATTGTACATTACAGACACCTGCACTATATACACTAAATTGTAGATTACTTACTCCAGCACTATTTACACTATTTTATACATTTCATACCACTGTGTTAATTGTCTTAACAGTTACTGGCTGTTTTCCATGAAGTTGCACAAAGGACCCACTAATTTCATAAAACACCCCTGCTAATAACCCTCTTGTCTTAAATTGTATTTTAACCACTTAAGCCCCGGACCATTTGCCTGCCTAGAGGCCAGAGGACTTTTTACAATTTTGCACTGCGCTGCTTTAACTGGTAATTGCGCGGTCATGCAATGTTGTACCCAAACGAAATTTGCGTCCTTTTTTTCCCCACAAATAACGCTTTCTTTTGATGGTATTTGATTGCCCCTGCGACTTTTATTTTTTGTGATATAAATGGAAAAGGACCGAAAATTTTGGAAAAAAATTGATATTTTCTACTTTTTGTTATAAGAAAAATCCAATAAACTCAATTTTAGTCATACATTTAGGTCAAAATGTATTCAGCCACATGTCTATGGTAAAAAAAAATGTCAATAAGCGTATATTTATTGGTTTGCGCAAAAGTTATAGCGTCTACAAACTAGGGTACATTTTCTGGAATTTACACAGCTTTTAGTTTATGACTGCCTATCTCATTTCTTGAGGTGCTAAAATGGCAGGGCAGTACAACCCCCCCCCCAAATGAACCCATTTTGGAAAGTAGACACCCCAAGGAAATTACTGAGAGGCATGTGTTGAGACCATTGAATATTTAATCTTTTTGTCCCAAGTGATTGAATAATGACAAAAAAAAAAAAATTGTTTACAAAGAGTTGTCACTAAATGATATGTTGCTCACACAGGCCATGGTTATATGTGGAATTGCATCCAAAAATAAATTTTGCTGCTTCTCCTGAGTACAGGGATACCACATGTGTGGAACTTTTTGGGAGCCTAGCTGCATATGGGGCCCTGAAAACCAAGCACCAACCTTCAGGATTTCTAAGGGCATAAATTTTTGATTTCACTCCTCACTACCTATCACAGTTTTGAAGGCCATAAAATGCCAAGATGGCACAACCCCCCCCCCAAATGACCCATTTTGGAAAGTAGACACCCCAAGCTATTTGCTGAGAGGCATGTTGAGTCCATGGAATATTTTATATTTTGCCACAAGTTGCAGGATAATGACAAACTTTTTTTTGCACAAAGTTGTCACTAAATGATATATTGCTCAAACATGCCATGGGCATATGTGGAATTACACCCCAAAATAAAGTCTGCTGTTTCTCCTGAGCACAGGGATACCACATGTGTGGGAGCCTAGCTGTGTACGGGGCCCCGAAAACCAATCACCGCCTTCAGGATTTCTAAGGGCGTAAATTTTGGATTTCACTTCTCACTACCTATCACAGTTTTGAAGGCCATAAAATGCCAAGATAGCACAACCCCCCCCCCCCCAAATGACCCCTTTTTGGAAAGTAGACACCCCAAGCTATTGAGAGGCATGGTGAGTATTTTGCAGCTCTCATTTTGTTTTTGAAAATGAAGAAAGAAAAGAAAAATTTTTTTTTTTTTCAATTTTCAAACCTTTCTGACAAAAAGTGAGGTCTTCAAAATACTCACCATACCTCTCAGCAAATAGCTTGGGGTGTCTACTTTCCAAAATGGGGTCATTTGGGGGGGGTGCCATCTGGACATTCCATGGTCTCCAAAACTGTGATAGGCAGTGAGGAGTGAAATAAAAAATTTACACCCTTAGAAAACCTGAAGGCGGTGCTTGGTTTTCGGGGTCCCGTACGCGGCTAGGCTGTGGTATCCCCATACTCAGGAGAAGCAACAGAATGTATTTTGGGGTGTAATTTCACATATGCCAATGGCATGTTTGAGCAATATATCATTTAGTGACAACTTTGTGCAAAAAAAAAAAAAAAAAAAAGGGTATTTTTCCTGTAACTTGTGTCAAAATATAAAATATTCCATGGACTTGACATGCCTCTCAGAAAATAGCTTGGGGTGTTTACTTTCCAAAATGGGGTCATTTGGAGGGGTTTTGAACTGTCCTGGAATTTTATGCACAACATTTAGAAGCTTATGTCACACATCATTCACTCTTCTAACCACTTGAAAACAAAGCCCTTTCTGACACTTATTGTTTACATGAAAAAATATATATTTTTTTTATTGCAAGAAAATTACTTTGAACCCCAAAACATTATATTTTTTTTAAAGCAAAGGCCCTACAGATTAAAATGGTGGGTGTTTCATTTTTTCCACACATTATTTGCACAGCGATTTTTCAAACGCATTTTTTTTTGGAAAAAACACACTTTTTTAATTTTAATGTACTAAAACACACTATATTGTCCAAATGTTTGATGAAATAAAAAAGATGATCTTGGGGCGAGTACATGGATACCAAACATGACATGCTTTAAAATTGCGCACAAACGTGCAACGGCGAAGAACTACATACATTTTTAAAAGCCTTTGAAAGCCTTTACAGGTTACCACTTTAGATTTACAGAGGAGGTCTACTGCTAAAATTACTGCCCTTGATCTGACCTTCACGGTGATACCTCACATGCATGGTGCAATTGCTGTTTACATAGGACGCCAGACCGACGCTTGCGTTCGACTTTGTGCGAGAGCAGGGGGGGACAGGGGTGCTTTTTTTTTTTTTTTTTTTTAATTATTTAGTTTGCTTTTTTATTTTGTTTTTTTATCATTTTTATTGCTATCTCAGGGAATGTAAATATCCCCTATGATAGCAATAGGTAGTGACAGGTACTCTTTTTTGAAAAAATTGGGGTCTATTAGACCCTAGATCTCTCCTCTGCCCTTAAAGCACCTGACTACACCAAGACCGGTGTGATAAAATGCTTTGCCAATTTCCCAATGGCGCTGTTTACATCCGGCGAAATCTAAGTCATGAAATGCTCGTAGCTTCCAGTTTCTTAGGACATAGAGATGATTGGAGCCATTCTGGTCTCTGATCAGCTCTATGGTCAGTTGGCAGAACCACTGGCTGCATTCTCAGGTTCCCTGTTGGGACAGGAGAGCCAGAGAAAACCATGGAAGACGGTGGGGGGGTCATTGCCTCCCACTGCTTGTAAAAGCAGTCTAGAGGCTAATTAGCTGCTAGGATTGCTTTTACATGACGCTGGCTGAAAAGAATGATACCAAGATGATACCTAAACCCGCAGGCATCATTCTGGTATAACCACTCAAAGTCCAGCAACATACCAGTACATTGCTGGTCCTTGTTGGGCATATATTGTAATCTTTTTTTTCATGCAGCCTGTGGGCTGAACGAAAAAAAGATATTGATCGGTGGGTATGCCCACCATTAGAATACCTCCCTTCATCCACCCACTTCTACTGATGGTCATACATGCACCATTTTGTTTTTAAACGTGGTGGTGAAATCACCTCCTACAGCACTGGAGTCATGGCTTTATGTATCATGGGAGCAAACGCTGTTGCTGTCAAGATAAATAAATCCGCACTGCAACTGAATGGCGTACCTGCTAAGCAAATGATGGTTAACAATAAAACAAAGTAACATTACAGTATAACAGTAAGACATACCATACCTGCAAAGCAAATAAAAAAAAAACAGTAAAAAATAAAACATTTTTTAATGCAACCTGTGCCTAAAATATATATATGCCGAAGCATGGGGGCATCCACCCCAAAAGTTAGGAGCAAATCGCTCCTCCACCCCTGCTGCCCCCATGCTGGTGAAATCACCACCTACAGTGCTGGAGTCACAGTTTTATGTATCGTGGGAGCAAACGCTGTTGATGTCAAGATAGATAAATCCGTGCTGCAGCTGAATGGCGTACCTGATAAGCAAATGATGGTTAACAATAAAACAAACATTACAGTATAACTTACCATACCTGCAAAGCAAATACAATAAAACATAGTAAAAATAAAACAGAGAGAATGATAGATATAGAACGATAGTGAGCGAATAGTAGAGCGGACAGTAGAGAGCAAACATAACAGAGAGAACAATAGAGAGAGAGAGAAAAGAAAAATACAACCAGAACTATTTTTGGCTTTTTTATTTTTTATTTTTTTTGTGTGGTTTTTTTCCACTTTTTTCACTTTTATAAAAACTGTAAAAAACCTATAAACTGAACGTTGCAGATTAGGGTCTCTCAAAATGTGATGGCCATCACATATTTAGAGACCCCGTGTACGTGTGCCTATGACTGTGTGGTACTGTACCCTACGCTAATACTCAACTAGTGTGTGATAGTGTTCGAAACAGTCACCAATGCAAAGACTAGGGATGAGCCGAACACCCCCCGGTTCGGTTCGCACCAGAACCTGCGAACGGACCGAAAATTCGCACGAACGTTAGAACCCCATTGACATCTATGGGACTCGAACGTTCGAAATCATAAGTGCTAATTTTCATGGTATTGTCCTAAAAAGGGTTTGGGGACCCGGGTCCTGCCCCAGGGGACATGTATCAATGCAAAAAAAAGTTGTAAAAATGGCCGTTTTTTCAGGAGCAGTAATTTTAATGATGCTTAAAGTAAAAAAAATAGTAAATGGTATGCCTGTAAAGTGGCGCGTTTCCCGTGCTTAGAACAGTCCCTGCACAAAATGTCTTTTTTAAAGGAAAAAAAAGTCATTTAAAACTGCTTGCGGCTTTAATGTAATGTCGGATCCTGGCAATATGGATGAAAATCAGTGAGACAAACGGCATGGGTACCCCCCAGTCCATTACCAGGCCCTTTGGGTCTTCTATGGATATTAAGGGGAACCCTGCACCCAAATTAAAAAAAGGAAAGGTGTGGGGCCACCAGGCCCTATATTCTCTGAACAGCAGTATACAGTCGGTGCAAACAAGATAAGGACTGTAGGTTTGTTGTTAAGTAGAATCTGTTTGTAATTTTGAACGGGTACATTTTTAACGTGTTTAGCTCCAGCCAAAAAATCTTTTTTAAGCTTTTTGGAAAACATCACCCCTGTGACATTTGTTTTGCTGTCTGTGTTCCTCTTCAGAAGATTGAACCTCACTTTTTGTCCCAATGCCAAATGTTTTTTGAAAATTTGTGTTTTTTTGTGAAACAAGGATTGGTGATAAAGCATCAGTGGAAAGGAGAAATGTTTTTCCCATATTAACTCTTACAGGAGAGAATTTCCCTTCCTAGGGGTAGATTTCATCTCACTTCCTGTTGTCTCCTTCCATTTGCAAGTAGGAGTCGTTTGTAAGTTGGATGTTTGAAAGAAGGGGCCTGCCCTATATACTCAGCAGAAATTTGGGCCTTAGGTGTTGTTGTGGCCACAACATTGTAAGCCCTCTCAGGGCCCTGCTGTGAAATATTAGATCAAGATTTGTAATTACATGCCCCTGTTGAACAGGGGCAGAAAAATTGGACCTTTGGTGGTGGTGGTGGTGCTGGTGCCAAAACACTGTAAGTCCTCACTCACTCTTGGTAGGCGCAGAAAAGGGCCCTGCTGTGAAATATTAGATCAAGAATTGTAATTACATGCCCCTGTTGAACAGGGGCTGAAAAATTGGGCCTTAGGCACTGGTGCTGGTGCCACAACACTACAACCCCTCACAGATACTCTAGTTGGAACGCAGGAACGAGTCCTGCTGCAAAGTATTGCATCAAAAACTGTAATTACACGCCCCTGTTAAACAGGGGCTGAAAAATTGGGCCTTAGGCACTGGTGGCGGCGCCCAGAACCAAAAATGTTCTTACAAGCTATCAGCGTGATCATTGAGGAGGAAGAGGATAATTACTCAGGATAGTCACTCAGCATCAGCATAGGCAGTCTTTGAAGGGATCTGAGATTTCAAAAAAAATTATTCGGTTACATCAGCATTAGGTGCTTGGTAGCTGGTGGTGATCCAAGACTGATTCATCTTTATGAAGGTCAGTCGATTGAGTCGGTGGACAGACGCACCCTGTGATCGGTTACAAAGCCTCCAGCAGCACTGAATGTGCGTTCTGAAAGAACGCTGGATGCAGGACAGGCCAGTAGCTCAATTGCATACTGTGCAAGCTCTGGCCAGTGATCCATCCTCAAGACCCAGTAACCCAGAGGATTTTCGGTGGGAAAGGTGTCCAAGTCAGATCTTGCCCCTAGGTATTCCTGCACCATGTAAAACAGACGCTGGCGATGGTTGCTGGAACCGATCATACCTTGGGGCTGCGGACCAAAAAATTGTCTGAACGCATCGGTCAGGCGGCCACCTTCTCCACCGCTCCTTCTTTGACTGACCGAAGCCTCAGCAACACGTTGTGCAGAAACAGGAGTTTGTAACCTCCCAGTCTCTGGGAACACGTTGCACAGACCTTTCTGCAAGTCCTCCTGAAGATGTTTCATCCTCTGCTCCCTCTGCGATGGCAAGATAAGGTCGGCAACCTTACCCTTGTAACGTGGATCAAGGAGGGTTGCCAGCCAGTATTGGTCCTTCTCCTTGATACCATGAATACGAGGATCCTTACGCAGGCTTTGCAGGATCAGGGAGGCCATGCAGCGTAGGTTTGCTGAGGCATTCGGTCCGGAGTCCTCTGGGTCACTAAGGATGACATGGTCCACAGCCACCTCCTCCCAGCCACGTACAAGTCCATGTGTTTCTTGGGACTGATCCCTTAAAGACTGCTGCTGATGCTGAGTGCCAGGCTCCACCTCCTTACTGACACAATCCTCCTCCTTCTCCTCGTCCTCTTCCTGTGTGATCGGCGGGCACGCAGGAAGACTGTCTGGATAAAGGGGGCCTTGAGAGCTAAGGAAGTCCTCCTCTTCCTGCCTCTGTTCCGCCTCAAGTGCCCTGTCCATTATTCCACACAGCGTGTGCTCCAACAGGTGGACAAGGGGGACAGTGTCACTGATGCATGCACTGTCACTGCTCACCATCCTCGTGGCCTCCTCAAATGGTGACAGGAGAGTGCATGCATCCCTGATCATGGCCCACTGGCGTGGGGAAAAAAAACAAGCTCTCCTGACCCTGTCCTGGTGCCATAGTCGCACAGGTACTCATTGATGACCCTCTGCTGCGTGTGCAGCCGCTGCAGCATGGCCAAGGTTGAGTTCCACCTGGTGGGCATGTCGCAGATTAGGCGGTTCTTGGGCAGGTTAAACTCCTTTTGGAGGTCCGCCAGCCAAGCACTGGCATTATATGACCGGCGGAAATGCACACAGACTTTCCTGGCCTGCCTCAGGACATCCTGTAAGCCCGGGTACCTGCCCAAGAACCGCTGCACCACCAAGTTAAGGACGTGAGCCAAACAGGGCACATGAGTCATTTGTCCCTGTCGGAGGGCAGAGAGGAGGTTGGTGCCATTGTTGCAAACCACCATTCCTGCCTTAAGTTGGCGTGGCGTCAACCACCTCTGAACCTGCCCCTGCAGAGCTGACAGAACCTCTGCCCCAGTGTGGCTCCTGTCCCTTAAGCACACCAGCTCAAGCACCGCATGGCATCTTTTGGCCTGCATACTTGCGTAGCCCCTTGAACGCCTACGGAGCACCGCTGGTTCCGAGGACAAATCACAGGAAGAGGCCATGGAGGAAGAAGAAGAGGGGGTGGAGGAGAGAGGCGTGTCACAATCATTAGTAGTGGCATTTTGGAGGCGTGGTGGTGGAACAACCTCCAACACTACTGCACCTTGTCCTGCATCCTTCTCAGCTGCCAGCAGAGTCACCAAATGCGTGGTGAAACTTAGGTAACGTCCCTGTCCATGCCTGCTGGACCATGAGTCAGCGAGGCCAAGACATTGCCTTCCACATGCCGGTAGAGAGCCGGAATCACCTCCCTTGAGAAAAAGTGGCGTTTGGGTACCTGCCACTGAGGAACCGCACATTCCACAAACTCACGTAAGGGGGCAGAGTCTACCAACTGAAAAGGCAGCAGCTGAAGTGCTAGCAATTTTGCCAAGCTAGCATTCAACCGCTGGGCATGTGGATGGCTGGGAGCGAACTTCTTTCGGCGGTGCAGCAGCTGGGGCAGGGAAATTTGCCTGGTACAATCTGACGTCGGTGTACCGAAAGCAGATTGCCCACAAGTACTTGGCTGTGACACACCTAATTCTACACCTTCATTCCTCTCAGTGCAGGTCTCAGAGAGGTCTGAAGGTATAGTGGGGTTGGAAATCTCAGCTGATGAGGAGCAAGGAGAGGTCCTCCTTGTTCTTTGGTGTGGGTCTTTTAGATACGCTTGCCAACGAACTGCATGGCAGGTCAACATATGTCTGGTCAAGCATGTGGTGCCCAAGCGGGAGATGTTTTGGCCACGCGAGATACGCTTGAGACATATGTTGCAAATAGCAGCGGTGCGATCTGATGCACTCGTCTCAAAAAAGGCCCACACCAAAGAACTTTTTGAATAACGCGCAGAGACTGCAGCGCCCTGCACATGCAGAGCTTTGGGGTGTGATGCAGTCAGTGTGCTGCCCTTAGGCTGGCCCCTGGAGGGCATCCTGCCTCGTTGGTGATGTGCCTCCTCCTCCTCCTCTCTCCTATCAGGCACCCATGTTAAGTCAGTGACCTCATCATCCCCTCCCTCCTCATCACTGGAGCAAACCTGGCAGTATGTTGCAGCAGGGGGAGCATGACTGCCAGATTGCTGTCCTTCTTGGGCACCCTCTCTGTCCATGCTCACGTTACTGCCTTCATCTAGCTCAGTATAATCATCAGAGCCTTCCAAACGCTGGGCATCCTCCTGGAGCATGTACCCAACACTGTGGTCAAACAGTTCGAGGGACTCCTCAGGAGGACATGGTGGGGCTAGGGAAGGAGTCACTGATGACATTGAGCTGAGGGAAGAGGCCGCTGCTTTGCCAGACAAACTACCCTGAGCATGGGTGAGAGAGGATGAGGAGGATGAGGATGGCTTGGTCATCCACTCGACCAAGTCTTCCGCATGTTGCGGCTCAACAAGGCCAGCTGCCGAAAAAAAGGCCAAGCGTGTCCCACGGCCACGTGCTGATGAGGATGCACCGTCTCCACGACCAGCACTGTTGCCTCTAGACACAGAGCCTGCTTGCCCTCTTTTATTGGCTTGTGACTGTCTGCCTCTCCTTGTTGGCCTTCCAGACATACTAATGGCCTGTAGCTGCACTAATCAGGGATATATATATATATAAATATATATATGTGTGTACTGATACTGCAGCTAGCAAAATCAACTGCCTGCCTGTAGTATGAGAACACCACCAACCTTCTACAGGTAGCTTTAGCTGAACACTGTGCAGAGCTCGCCAAAAAATAACTTGTAGCTTATTTAGCTGCCTGCGGTAGTGATAGGATCAGGAAAACACCACCAACCTTCTACAGGTAGCTTTAGGTGAACACTGTGCAGAGCTCGCACTACACAAACTTGTAGCTTATTTAGCTGCCTGCGGTAGTGATAGGATCAGGAAAACACCACCAACCTTCTACAGTTAGCTTTAGGTGAACACCGTGCAGAGCTCGCCAAAAAATAACTTGTAGCTTATTTAGCTGCCTGCGGTAGTGATAGGATCAGGAAAACACCACCATCCTTCTACAGATAACTTTAGCTGAAGACTGTGCAGAGCTCGCAAAAAAATAACTTGTAGGTTTAGCTAAACACTGTGAGGAGGACGCACTACACTAACTTGTAGCTTTAGCTGAACACTGTGCAGAGGTCGCACTACACTAACTTGTAGTTTTCGCTGAACACTGTGAGGAGGACACACTACACCAACTTGTAGCTTTAGCTGAACACTGTGAAGAAGATGAACTACCCTAACTTGTAGCTTTAGCTGAACACTGTGCAGAGGTCACACTACACTAACTTGTAGTTTTAGCTGAACACTGAGGTGGATGCACTACACTAACTTGTAGTTTTAGCTGAACACTGTGAGCAGGATGCACTACACTAACTTGTAGCTTTAGCTGAACACTGTGCAGAGGTCTCACTACACTAACTTGTAGCTTTGGCTGAACACTGTGCAGAGGTCGCACTACACTAACTTGTAGTTTTAGCTGAACACTGTGAGCAGGACGCACTACACTAACTTGCAGCTTTAGCTGAACACTGTGTAGAGGTCTCACTACACTAACTTGTAGTTTTAGCTGAACACTGTGAGGAGGACGCACTCACTAACTTGTAGCTTTAGCTGAACACTGTGCAGAGGTCGCACTACACTAACTTGTAGCTTTAGCTGAACACTGTGAGGAGGACGCACTACCCTAACTTGTAGCTTTAGCTGAACACTGTGCAGAGGTCACACTAAACTAACTTGTAGCTTTAGCTGAACACTGTGAGGAGGACGCGCTACACTAACTTGTAGCTTTAGCTGAACACTGTGCAGAGGTCGCACTACACTAACTTGTAGTTTTAGCTGAACACTGTGAGCAGGAGGCACTACACTAACTTGTAGCTTTAACTGAACATTGTGCAGAGGTCACACTAAACTAACTTGTAGCTTTAGCTGAACACTGTGAGGAGGACGCACTACCCTAACTTGTAGCTTTAGCTGAACACTGTGCACTACACTAACTTGTAGCTTTAGCTGAACACTGTGAGGAAGACGCACTACCCTAACTTGTAGCTTTAGCTGAACACTGTGCAGAGGTCACACTACACTAACTTGTAGTTTTAGCTGATCACTGTGAGGTGGACGCACTACACTAACTTGTAGTTTTAGCTGAACACTGTGAGCAGGATGCACTACACTAACTTGTAGCTTTAGCTGAACACTGTGTAGAGGTCTCACTACACTAACTTGTAGTTTTAGCTGAACACTGTGAGGAGGACGCACTACACTAACTTGTAGCTTTAGCTGAACACTGTGCAGAGGTCGCACTACACTAACTTGTAGTTTTCGCTGAACACTGTGAGGAGGACACACTACACCAACTTGTAGCTTTAGCTGAACACTGTGAGGAGGACGCACTACCCTAACTTGTAGCTTTAGCTGAACACTGTGCAGAGGTCACACTAAACTAACTTGTAGCTTTAGCTGAACACTGTGAGGAGGACGCGCTACACTAACTTGTAGCTTTAGCTGAACAATGTGCAGAGGTCACACTAAACTAACTTGTAGTTTTAGCTGAACACTGTGAGCAGGACGCACTACACTAACTTGTAGCTTTAGCTGAACACTGTGCAGAGGTCACACTAAACTAACTTGTAGCTTTAGCTGAACACTGTGAGGAGGACGCACTACCCTAACTTGTAGCTTT
This sequence comes from Aquarana catesbeiana, assembly GCF_042186555.1. NCBI lineage: Eukaryota > Metazoa > Chordata > Amphibia > Anura > Ranidae > Aquarana > Aquarana catesbeiana. Next base: position 212,621,692 of record NC_133326.1, read on the forward strand.
AGCTGAACACTGTGCACTACACTAACTTGTAGTTTTAGCTGAACACTGTGCAGAGGTCACACTAAATTAACTTGTAGCTTTAGCTGAACACTGTGAGGAGGACGCACTACCCTAACTTGTAGCTTTAGCTGAACACTGTGCACTACACTAACTTGTAGTTTTAGCTGAACACTGTGCAGAGGTCACACTAAATTAACTTGTAGCTTTAACTGAACACTGTGAGGAGGACGCACTACGCTAACTGTAAATAGTCTAGCTGCTTGACTGTCACGAACGTATGTCCCGTTCCAGAAGGCGTACGCCTAGGCGCATGCGCGAGTCACGGACCGCTCGTACGAACGTACGCATGCGCGTTCGTTAAGACGCGCTTTTGGCGCCCAATAGCCTTTAAAAGATGCTCAGTGGCGCTGCCTCCTTGCGGTTTGATCTGCTTCTGTTCCCTGTGTCCCTGATTATACCAGTACTCTGTTCCTGTATTCTGACCCGGCTTCCTGACCCTGCTTATGTCTCCAATCCTGACCTCGGCTAGTTGACCCAGCTCTGTTACCTGCCTGATTGCCTGTTGCCAAGACCCAGCCTGGACTTTGACTACTCTCTGCTTGCCGTTTCTGCTGTATTCCTTGATGTGTATGACCCGGCTCGTCTGACTCCGCTTCTGTCTGCAAACCTGCATCTGCTGACCTGCATCCGCTACTCTGCAAACCTGCACCTGCTGACCTGCATCTGCTGATCTGCAAACCTGCCCCTGCTGACCTGCATTTGCTGCTCTGCAAACCTGTACCGGCTGACCTGCATCTACGACCACTCCAGACTGTAAGGACTCAGGCACCTTTACCCCGCTGTGCTCTTACCGCCACTGTTCCCACTCCAGTGGTCTCCGAGCCAGGGTGGTACGGGAGGTCTACCTCCACACGTCAGGCTCACATCCCAGGTACGTTACAGTATCAAACCGCCATGTCTGAGCCTGCAGGAGGGACCTCGCCTATGGACTTTGTCTGTCAAACTCTCACAGCCCTCACTCAGGTCATGGAGACCCTGCAAAGCAGTCTCGTCCGAATGGAGGAGCGGACACAAGAATTGACCATCTTGGCAGACCCATCTCCCGAGCCTAGGGTGCCTGTTCCTGAGAAATTCTCTGGAAATCGTAACCAATTCCGGGCGTTTCGCAATGCATGCGAACTGTATTTTTCATTGCTGCCACGGACTTTTTCATCCGAAACTACCAAAGTAGGTTTTGTTATTACCCTGCTGCAAGGGGAACCCCAGGCCTGGGCCCACCACCTACTCGAAGTCCGCCATATGGATTTGAACTCTTTATCATCCTTCCTTAATGCCTTGGCCCGACTTTATGACGACCCCCAGCGGACCTCCACCGCCGAGGCTGCCCTCCACGCGCTCCAGCAAGGCCGCCGCGCGGCAGAGGACTATGTAACCGATTTCAGACGCTGGAGCGCGGACACCCAGTGGAATGAGGCGGCTCTCCGACACCAGTTTCGTCTCGGTCTTTCTGAGAGTTTAAAGGACGAGTTGGCACGGGTTGACGTCCCTGATACTCTAGAGACTTTAATTACGCTATCCATCCAGATAGACCGACGACTTCGGGAACGCAGAGCAGAGAGGTCTTCTCAGCAGTTCCGCCCAGCTTGGATGCTACCCCGGATGCCAACTTCCGTACACTCCATCAAATCAAAGCAGCCTGAATTGATGAAACATTCCCTGTCCGCCCAAGAACGACTTCGTCGCCAGCAGAACTTTCTATGCCTATACTGTGGAGAGGCTGGTCACTACATCTCCTCTTGTCCTGCTAAGATGCGCAAGTTCCTGGCTTCCTCTTCGTCTAATCATGCACCTTCTACTACCAGCACCACTCACCTGGCCATACCAATCTCATTTCAACTGCCGGATAGAACCATACCAGTGACGGCAATAATAGACTCAGGGGCATGCAGCTGTTTTATCGATTTAGACTTTGCAGCCCAACAGCGCATTCCCCTTCAGCCCAAGGCCCAGGGACTTTCCATCCTCTTGGCAGACGGGTCCCGCATTAGATCTGGAGTAGTGACCCAGGAGACCCCTCCTTTGCCTGTAATCACCTTTGTGGATCATAAGGAACTTCTGAGCCTGAATGCTATTTCCTCTCCTCTGTTTCCAGTCATCCTTGGCTTACCTTGGCTGCAGGCACACAATCCCCAGATCGATTGGGGAACCGGAAGTGTTAGATTCCAGTCACCTTACTGTCTACACCATTGCGTGCCATCATGCCCCAGTACCTCTGGTCCATTGTTATGCCTGGAACCAGATCCTGAAACTTGCTCTGCTGTGCCCAAACATTACCATGAGTTCTTGGACGTTTTCAGTAAACGTGGGGCCGAAGTTCTTCCACCTCATCGTCCATACGACTGTCCAATCGAGCTTCTTCCCGGTGCTGAGATCCCTTTTGGACGTATCTTTCCCTTATCTGAACGGGAACTAGGGGTACTGAAGGAATACGTTGATGAGAATCTTAAGAGGGGCTTCATCCGCCCTTCCACCTCTCCAGCAGGAGCAGGAATCTTTTTTGTGGAAAAGAAGGACCACTCTCTCCGACCTTGTGTGGACTACCGGGAACTGAATAGGATTACGGTTAAAAACCGTTACCCTTTACCCCTGGTACCTGAACTCTTTCAAAGACTTAGAACCGCTTCTGTATTTACCAAGTTAGACCTGCGGGGGGCTTACAACTTGGTACGCATCCGTGCAGGGGATGAGTGGAAGACTGCCTTTCGTACTAGGTTTGGCCATTACGAATATCTAGTAATGCCTTTTGGGTTATGTAACGCCCCAGCCACATTTCAGCACCTGATTAATGATGTTTTTAGAGACTGTCTGGACATTTATGTAGTTGTCTATCTAGACGATATTTTGATTTTTTCTTCTTCCCTCGAGCAGCATCGAGTTCATGTCAAGAGTGTACTCTGTCGCCTTCGTCAACACGGACTATACGCAAAACCAGAAAAATGCGTGTTCGAGCGACAGAGTATCCAGTTCCTTGGTCTCGTGATATCAACAGAGGGATTCAAGATGGATCCTCAAAAAGTTGCAGCCGTTTTGGATTGGCCTGCACCTTCAGACAAGAAAGGGGTGCAGCGGTTTGTTGGTTTCGCAAACTTTTATCGGAGATTCATCAAGGGCTTCTCTGCTATCATCTCCCCAATCACGCAGCTGACCAAGCAGAATGCCCGGTTCCAGTGGACCCCCGAGGCACAGACCGCCTTCACAGACTTAAAAAGACTTTTCACATCAGCTCCTATTCTGAGTCATCCTGACCCTGCGCTCCCTTACCTACTTGAAGTAGATGCCTCCGAGACAGCGGTTGGAGCTGTCATCTCCCAACGCCAGGGTCTCAAGGGCTTGATGCACCCCATAGCTTTCTTCTCTCGGAAGCTTACCCCATCTGAAAAGAACTATGACGTTGGGGACAGGGAACTACTGGCCATTAAATCAGCTCTTGAGGAGTGGAGGTATTTGTTGGAAGGAGCAGCGCACCCCATACTCATTTATACAGATCATAAGAATTTAGAGTATCTGAGAGCTGCCAAACGTCTGAGACCCCGCCAGGCACGATGGGCATTGTTTTTCTCTAGGTTCTCATTTCATATAACTTACCGGCCTGGCTCCAAGAACACCAAACCGGACGCTCTCTCTCGCATGTTTGTTGATCCGAAGGAAGTACCAGCTCCAGACACCATTCTATCGGAAGGTAACTTTCTTCTTCTGCAAACTGATCTCATGTCCAGCTTGAAGCAAGCCTCTACAAGTGTGTCTGGCCCTCCCGGAGTTACTCTACTATTCAAGGATGGTCTCCTGTGGAGGAACAGCAAGATCTTTGTGCCTGAAGAGGTCCGAGTCGCAGTGCTGAAGTTGTGTCATGATCATCCTCTGGCAGGCCATTTCGGAATGCATAAGACCCTGGAGCTAGTCCAACGTACGTTTTGGTGGCCGGATCTTGAGAAGAACTGCAGGGAATATATAAGCTCTTGTGCCACCTGTACCCGTAGCAAGACCACTAGAAGCAAGGCCTGGGGTCTACTCAGACCTTTACCAGTTCCCAACCGTCCTTGGAAAATGATTGCCATGGATTTCGTAGTGGAACTGCCTCCGTCAGAGGGTTATTCAGCGATCTTCGTCGTGGTTGACCGTTTATCCAAGATGGCCCACTTTGTTCCATTAAAAGGCACACCCTCCGCCATGGAAACTGCCCAAGTCTTCATTAGAGAGGTAGTGAGGCTACACGGGGTTCCTGCGGACATTGTTTCGGACAGAGGGGTGCAGTTCACCTCTCGTTTCTGGAGGGCTTTGTGCAGGGCTTTGAAGATTGAACTGTCTATGTCTTCGTCCTATCACCCTCAGACGAATGGGCAAACTGAGAGGACAAACCAAACGCTCGAGCAATATCTCCGATGCTTTACCTCCTTTGTTCAGGACGACTGGGTGTCATTACTACCTCTGGCAGAATTTGCCTTTAATAATGCCAGTCATTCAGCTACAGGTCAGTCGCCATTCTTTGCCAATTACGGGTACCATCCAACCTTCCTACCTGATCTCATCCCGGATTCAACAGTACCGGCAGTCCAGAGTACTGTCGATTTCCTGACCCGTAATAGCAAGATATTACAGGAAGCCATGACCAGGGCACAGGCAACCAATAAGAAGATGTTTGACAGGAAGAGGAGGGGGGAGTTATGTCTGCAACAGGGCGATCAAGTATGGTTATCCACCACTAATCTTAAAATGGCTTGCCCTGCAAGGAAATTGGCACCCAAATTCATTGGTCCTTTTCCAGTAAAACGGAAATTAAATGATGTTTCCTATGAACTTGTCTTACCGGAGTCTTTGAAAATCCATCCGGTATTTCATGTCTCATTATTGAAACCCACAGTGCCGGACCCCTTTCCTGACAGAGGATCAAGACCACCCGAACCTGTGATCATTAACGGAGATGAGGAGTTTGAAGTAGAGGCCGTGTTAGACTGCCGAAGAAGAAGGAATCAGCTACAGTTCCTGATCAAATGGAAAGGTTACGGCCTGGAAGAAAATTCCTGGGAACCCCAGCGAAACATTCACGCTCAAGAATTGATCCAGGCCTTTTTCCGTAATCATCCCCAGAAAAGAGTTCTCTTGGGCACCCGGAGGTTGCCCTTAAGGGGGGGGCACTGTCACGAACGTATGTCCCGTTCCAGAAGGCGTACGCCTAGGCGCATGCGCGAGTCACGGACCGCTCGTACGAACGTACGCATGCGCGTTCGTTAAGACGCGCTTTTGGCGCCCAATAGCCTTTAAAAGATGCTCAGTGGCGCTGCCTCCTTGCGGTTTGATCTGCTTCTGTTCCCTGTGTCCCTGATTATACCAGTACTCTGTTCCTGTATTCTGACCCGGCTTCCTGACCCTGCTTATGTCTCCAATCCTGACCTCGGCTAGTTGACCCAGCTCTGTTACCTGCCTGATTGCCTGTTGCCAAGACCCAGCCTGGACTTTGACTACTCTCTGCTTGCCGTTTCTGCTGTATTCCTTGATGTGTATGACCCGGCTCGTCTGACTCCGCTTCTGTCTGCAAACCTGCATCTGCTGACCTGCATCCGCTACTCTGCAAACCTGCACCTGCTGACCTGCATCTGCTGATCTGCAAACCTGCCCCTGCTGACCTGCATTTGCTGCTCTGCAAACCTGTACCGGCTGACCTGCATCTACGACCTTTACCCCGCTGTGCTCTTACCGCCACTGTTCCCACTCCAGTGGTCTCCGAGCCAGGGTGGTACGGGAGGTCTACCTCCACACGTCAGGCTCACATCCCAGGTACGTTACATTGACTGTGGTACTAATAGGATCAAAAGAACACCAACAATTTTCTTCAGGTAGCTGTAAATACTGTAACAAGACAAGTCTGCCTGTCAGTAGGAAGATAACAGGAACGGATCTAGCTAAACTGAATACAGTGTGTATATATATATATATATATATATATATATATATATATATATATATATATATGCGCAACACCTGGGATGCATATATATACACAATACACTGTAAGTGCAGCTAACTCACTGACTGTCCTGCCTAATCTAGCTAACTCAAATGAAATGACACTGTCTCTCTCTCTCTCTAAGCACGCCGGAACACACTACACAGGGCCGCCGCCTTATATAGTGTGGGGCGTGTTCTAAACCTCCTGAGCCATAATTGGCCAAAGCCACCCTGGCTTTGGCCAATTACAGCTCTCTCTACCGACGGAGCTGTGATTTTCCAAGCATGTGGGTCATAGTGCATGCTTGGCCAGTCATCAGCCACCAATGCACTGCAATGCCGCAGTGAATTATGGGCCGTGACGTGCCACACGAATTTGGCGCGAATGGCCCATATCGTTCGCAATTTGACGAACGATCGAACAGCCGATGTTCGAATCGAACATGGGTTTGATTCGAACACAAAGCTCATTCCTAGCAAAGACCAGGTTGGTCAGGACAGGAGCTTTCTACAGACATGACATCTTCTTTGGGGGTTTCTTTGGGTAGGGGTACCAGAGAGGACATGTGGAAAATGCCTCTCATGCAACCAGCTTATTGCATTTGCTTTGGTAAGTTGGGCCAGAGCATCGTCTGGAAACAGAAGGGCTCTAATGATCTCTTTCTGGAATTTAAGGAAGGATCCAGTCCGTCCTGAAGCTCTGTATAGCACATGAGTGTTCAGCAAAGCCAATTGAAATAAACGGACACTTTTTTGTACCAGCATCTGGCCTTACAGGCAATTAGGTACGGCGCCAACAACTGGTCGTTGAGGTCCACCCCTCCCATATTAAGGTTATATTCGTGGACACAGAGGGGTTTCTCCACAACACCAGTCGCCGTAGGAATTTGGACCATTATGTCAGCGTGAAGGGAGGACAGAACGAAAACATTCTTATTATCCCTCCACTTCACAGTGAGCAAATTATCGCATCTCAAGCAGGCTCTCTCCCCCAGCCTAAGACGGGAATCTACAAGCCGCTGGGGAAAGCCCCGGCGATTAGATCGCACGGTGCCACATCGGTGCCATGATCAAACAAGTGACTAAAAAGTGGCACGCTTGTGTTATAATTGTCCACATACAAGTGGTACCCCTTTCCGAATAAGGGTGACACCAAGTCCCACACAATCTTGCCAGCGCTTCATATGTAGTCAGGGCAGTTTGTAGGCTCTACGTGACTATCTTTGCCCTCGTAAACAATAAAACTACATGTATAGGCTGTGGCCCTGTCACAGAGCTTATACATCTTGACCCCGTATCTGGCACGCTTGCTGGGAAGGTACTGTTTTAATGACAAGCGGCCAGAAAACTTAATCAAGGACTCATCAACGTAGACAACTTGATGGGGAGTAAACAAGGCTGCAAAATGTTGGTTGAAGTGGTTTACAAGGGGCAGAATTTTGTCACCCCGAGGACGACAGAGTTCATTATCGTTGAAATGCATGAACTGCAAAATCTGCTCATATTGTGTCCTGGTTATGGAGGCAGAGAACACGGGCATATGGTGAATTGGGTCAGTGGACCAATATGACCGCAACTCACTCTTTTTAGTTATGCCCATGAGGAAGGATAGGCCCAGGAAGGTCTTAAATTCAGAGACCGTAATTGGTCTTCAATCTCTGGCAAGGGTCAGCTGGTGATTAGCGGCGATGAATTGACCAGCATATAAATTGTTTTGGTCCACAATAGATCTATAGAGATCTTCGGTGAAAAACAGCGAATAAAAATCAAGTGATGTAAAATCAACTGTTTTTACCTGAATTCCGGTTTGGCCAGTGAATGGGGAAGTACAGGTGCTGCAGAAGTGGTGGGTTCCCAAAAATACCAAGGCGTGATGACGTAACGCGCATCACGGAGGGCGGGACGAGAGTGTGTCCGCCGGAGTGATCGGAGGCTCCCAGGAAGCCAACCGTGGTGTCCCCGGAACGGAGCGGTTCGTAGGGATCTAGCCTGCAACATCGTACGGGGGAAGGAGGTGGATCCCCGCTCGCCGCAGCCGAGCAGACTCAGGAGGGGAGGTGAGAGAGGCTGGAGCGGCAGGCAAGCGGAGTGGCCTGCGACGAGCACAGGCGGCGGGATCGCCCGGCCCCCCCCTCCACCTCTTCTCTGGCGTGTCCATGGAGCATCATCCAGCGGTAACCAGCACCCGTCCCCCTGGAGTCCCGGAGAGGGTAATGTAGACTGGTCTGTTTCAGCGCTAAGAAGGTATACAAAGGAGCCGGGCCAAATGAATGGTACTATATAGGATATAAGTGGCTATGCAAGAGGTAAAGGGGAGAAAACGGAGGTACCCACGCTGAGGGGAGGTTTATGAATTCCTGTCACTCCAAGTATTGTTTGACCGCTTGCACTATAAAACCCGAGACTTGCTCTGTATGAAGCCGCTGTGGGCTATGAATGGGTGGAAAAGTGAAAAACACTAAGTATGAAATCCCTTTCCTCTCACTGACTGACAGGTAACTAAATGAATGGACTGGGACACAAGATACATTTCTATCATTAAGTTGTGTATATGGGTGCATACTGCTGATAGTAAGGAGAAAAGACCGGCCCAACAGAGGGGGAGGGAAGTAAAAGGAAGGTAAAAACAGCTGAAGTAAGGCAAAATAAGGACTGAGTTACATTGCCCTAAATATAGCTAGCTGCCTGCAAAAAAGGGGTAGGAGGGAAGGAGAAGGAAGGAGGAAAAAGGCTTAATAAATCTCAACGCGTATTTCTCCATTGTGCTCTGAAGGGTAAACAAAGGAATACAGTGCGTATTAACTGATGGAAGGTCTATGAAGTGGCTTGGGTGACGAGGAAGGATTGACCACGTGTGGTCAGCGAGTTCATTGCTGGGCATAAAACTATTTTTTGCCAACCACGCCAACCATCACCATATCGGGTATAATATACCCGCCCCTTCGGTGAAAAGGTCCCTTTTTTTTTTTCTCTCTTCCTTCCCGGTGGCTCGCCCCCTAAGTGGAGCGAGCAAGATAGAATAAAGGCTGTGGAAGCAAACAGGAGGGTCAAGAAATAGAGATAGAAAGGGTTCATCGGGTGGGAAGATTATACAATTCAGAGCCGTCTAGGCCTCGAGATATAATAATGAGATTTAGATTCTATGAAGAGAAAGCTGCAATCCTGTCTAAAATGAGAGGCAAACCCCCCCTGAACTTTGAAGGATCAGAGATTCAAGTATACACTGACCTTGCACCAGAAACATTAGCAAGAAGAAGGCTCTTGAAACCCCTGCTGGAACAGATGAGAGCCCAAAACATCAAATACAGTTGGGGGTTCCCTGCCTGTTTAGTGGGATATAAAGAAGGAAGATCAGCCAGACTGCGGTTCCCTGAAGAATTGAGAGATTTTTGTGATAGATTGGGCATACAAGAGCCAAAGTTGCCGGGTTGGGTGGAAGAATAATACTGAGAGTTTAAATCAAGAAGAGTGGGAGAGAGAACCTGAGGGAAGGGATGAAGAAGGGTAGGGGAAGGAAAGGGGAGACAAATGGAAAATCAATAATGATGCATCTCTGGGGAGGGTGTGGGGCGGCTGGGGAAGGCTGAGAAGGAGCCCCCTGAGGGAACCCAGTTTACCCCCCCGCTAATACCATCAAGTGGAGGGGGTAAGCGGCACACTCGAAGTCTCACCTCAAGACTATGAGATTCGGTAAGGCCTATGGTATCCATAGCTCTTAACGATTCATGGGCCATTAGGTGGCTGGGGGGGGGGGGGGGGGGGAGGAGAGTGGGGGGAAGGTACTCTGTGTGAAAGGTTTAAAAAACCCAGTTTCAGTTCAGAAGTGCAAGCTCGGTATAGGATATTAGAGAAGAGATGTCAGAATTAAATTTCATGACCTATAATGTAAGGGGACTCAACACACCCACTAAGAGACACAACATACTGGGGGAACTTAAGAGGTACAGAGCGGAGGTAGTATTTCTTCAAGAGACCCATTGGACTCATGTCTCAAATATTAAGCTATGGTCGGATACCTTTCCAAACTGGTTTTATGGGGACACAATTACGAAGAGAGCAAGAGGGGTGGCAATAGGGTTTGCAAAGGGAGTGAATTTCAAACTAGAAGAGAGACTACTCGACCCCGAGGGAAGGTTTATCTTCTTGAAAGGTTTTTTGGAGGGATGGGAATGTACGCTGGCAAACATCTATGCGCCAAATAGGGATCCGTTTAAATTCCTAAATAGAACGATCGAGAAATTAATGGATTTCAAGAAGGGGGGTCTGATTATGATGGGAGACCTGAACCTCTGCCTAGAACCTGAAGTAGATAGTACGTCGCATGTGCTGGGGAAGGGTAACGTGAATCTGAGAAAGTTAAGACAGAAATTACACTCTTGTCAACTGGTAGATACATGGAGGATCATGAATCCTAATAAGCAAGATTTTACGTTTTACTCCCCAGTGCACGGGACGTACTCTAGGATCGATTATATTTTGATAGAGCATAGATTCCTGGACAGGGTAGTGGAATCCAAAATAGAGATAACCACTTTGTCGGACCAGGCGCCAGTTAGAATGAAAATGCAAGTCACCAAGAATCAAAGAGCCTCAGCAACGTTAAGATTAAATGAAGATCTTCTTCACGATGAAACAAATTTAAGGGTCGTGGAACAGGAATTAAAACAATATTTTTTAATAAATGAAACTGGAGAGATCTTGGGGTCCCCCTTGTGGGAGGCCCATAAGGCTTATATTAGGTGGATTTTAATAAAAATAGGAGCAAGGAGGAAAAGAGAGGCAAAAGAGAAAATTAGAAAACTAACCGAGGAAATCTTCAAATTGGAGCAAGAGCATAAGAAAGGATTAAGCCAAGATAGAAGGGTGTACCAGAAACTGGTTTTAAAAAGAGACGAATTAAAAGAACAAATAAAATTAGAAACAAAAAAGAGCATTCTATAAGGTGGCAAAAGAAAGATATCAGTGGGGGAATAAAAGCAGCCGACTCCTAGCTAAAATCCTTCGGAAAAAGAAATCTAGAAACTACATAGAAAAAATCCAAAATAGTAAAGGAGTAATGGAGTATACAACAAAAGAAATAGGGGAATCTTTTAGAAAATACTATAAGGATTTATATTCAGTAGGAAATAATGGAGGTCAGGATGGGGATAAGAGAGCAAAGATAGTCGATTACTTAAAAAAAGCTAAACTCCCAAAGATCACCGAGAGCTGTAGGGACAATTTAGAAAGCCCTATAACGGAAGATGAGATTAACAGAGCTTTGGTAGATTCAGCTCCGGGGAAAAGTCCTGGCCCAGCTGGATTCACCACATATTATTATAAAAAATTTAAGGACATATTAACGCCAAGGCTCTGTAAATACATGAATGGTTTGGGTACCGATTTCGAGTTAAGTAGAGAGGCGCTGACGGCCTCGATTACTGTTATTCCGAAGGAGGGGAAGGACGCCACGATCTGTTCTAGTTACAGGCCAATATCGTTGATAAACACAGACGTGAAACTGTATGCTAGAGTATTGGCAAATCGTCTGAAAGAGTGGATGGGTGGGTGGATACATCCAGATCAAGTGGGATTCACCCCAAAAAGAGAAGGGAGGGACAACGGGGTGAGAACCCTACTCCTACTGCAGAATATAAAGGATGGGGGGCCCCCAGGTCTACTCCTGACGATCGATGCAGAAAAAGCGTTCAACAGGGTAGACTGGGGGTTCATGATACAAACTCTTAAATCTTTGGGAGTGGGGCCGAGAATGATCAGTTGGATCCGAGTCTTATATAATCACCCTATGGCTTCGTAGGGTCAATGGGTCTTCCTCGGCCTCATTTGAAATGGAAAATGGGACAAGACAGGGATGTCCCTTGTCCCCCTTGCTCTTTGTACTATCCCTGGAGCCTTTGCTCTCAGTGTATTGGGGGGACCTGGACATAAGTGGTTTTAGGGTAGGAGATGAGGAACACAAGATCGCAGCTTTTGCGGATGACGTGTTATTCTTTATAACCAACCCTAGGATCACAATGCCTAACTTATTGAGAGTCCTTAGACAGTACGGTGAAGTTTCAAACTTCAAAATTCATTTTGCAAAGTCTGAAATCCTAAATATTAATTTAAATAAAAATGAGTAGGAAAAGCTAAAAAAGGAATTTCAATTTGCTTGGAAAAAAGAAATAAAATATTTGGGAATAAAACTAGCAAATTCATTGGAGAAGATCTACAAATTAAATTATATCCCATTACTAGACAAAATAAAAGCTGAGAGTAAAAGAATAATAAGTAAACCATTATCGTGGATAGGCCGCATTAATTCTATTAAGATGGTTCTATTACCAAAAATTACCTACAAGCTCCAGATGCTACCATTGGCGCTCCCACAGTTCTATTTGAGAAAACTGAAATCGATCATAATGAACACGGTTTGGAAGAATAGGAGGGCTAGACTCTCTTTTGATATATTAAAACAGGAAAAAAAAAAGGGGGTCTGGCAGTGCCTGACATCCAAAAATATTACAAGGCGATATTGGTATCGAGAGCGATCGAGTGGGCTAGAGAAAATAAGGAGAAAAGATGGGTGAACACTGAAAATAATTTGAGTAAGGCACATTTAGGTCGTATAATTTGGAATCCCCCACACTACAGAATGATAGATGAAAACACACACATATTGACAAGGATGGTCCTTAGAGTTTGGGACACGATATACAAACAATTAAATAAGACATATAACTCCCCCTAATTGCACTTAAAGAAAATGATTATTTTGCACCAGGAAAAATGAGTATTGGAGGTAACTGGATTAAGGATGATAGGGCACAACTAAGAGACATAATAAAAAAGGGGAAGATTGTTTCATTTCACGAGTTAAAGCAAAACAAGGAAGCCTAGGTGATGGATAAATGGAGATACCTCCAGCTGGGACATTTTGTCAGTAGCCTGCCACAGCCAATAAGGTCTGGAGATGATCTATCAGAGTTGGAAAGGCTGTGTCTGGTAGACAGCACCAAGGGCATAATTTCAAAAATTTACAAAATATTGTTGGCAGTGGAGGGGAGGGAGGTGCCTCCATTTATCACAAAATGGGAAAGGGAAATAGGATCACAGAAAGATAGTAACACAATAAGGAAAATATGTAGCCGAAATGAATTATAAAAGTTTGACTGGTTGGTATGTAACCCCAGATAAAGCCTGTAAATACCAAAGGGACAAAACATCAAAATGTTGGAGGGGGTGCAAGGGGGTGTGTACAATGGCCCACCTGTGGTGGGATTGCCCTAAAATTAAAGGATATTGGGGAAAAATTCTAAGGTTCATTAAAGAAATAACTAAAATAGAAGTAAAGGCAGACCCTTGGACAGTACTACATCATGGAATAGAAGGGGAGGTAAAAACATATAAAGAATCCTTAGTGCCACACTTGCTAAATGCGGCTAAAAAAACTCATTCCTAAAAAATGGCAGACAGCAGAGAGTCCATTAATTTGGGAGTGGATCGACGCAGTAGAAGGTATTCGTTACATGGAACAAGGGAGTTATGGGAGAGATGGTGGTAGAGAGGAGGTAAAAAATAAGTGGGAGTGTTGGAAGGAATTTAAAAAAACTTGGAGCTACGCTGAAGGACTGAGAACTTGATCTGAAGCAGGGGAAGAAACATATTTACTGTGCACAGATGTCGGGGTGGGTGGGGAGTGGGGGGAGGGGGGAATGGGGGGTATAGGCACTTGGAGAGTATGATGTGAAAGGAGGCAAAAGTCCCTAGTGTGAATTTTTTCAAAAAATTTTTTGTATACAGCATGAATAAAGCTACAATGATGTGAAAACGAGAAGGGACATGGATGACACTGTAAAGGTGAATTAAGTCTCTCAAAGGGTTCGTTGAGGTGGCAAAAAAAAAAAAAAAAAGTGGTGGGTTCCCAATTAGGATTGGCGAATGCAGCAGGAAGGGCACTATGGGCTTGACGGGCCTGTCTTTGTCTTCTTCTTGGTGGCAGCGGGACACTACTCATGCTTTCCACCTCGCCAGCTTGAACTGCACTTATGGGACTCGCCACATCACCAAGTGTTACTGCAGTGCTGGATGTATGACCTGGATGTACTAGGCTGCTGGTGCTTGCCAGTTCACCAGAAGGAATAACGGCACTAGTACTGGCTCTCTGCTCCATACAAGAGACCTGCAGTTATGTGTGTTGTGTTTTGTAAGTGACAGTGATCAATTGATACTGCACTTGGGTGGACTGGGCTGGGCGGAGGGGCTAAACGCAGGTGCTAGCAGGAATCTGGTCTGATCCCGCTAATACTGTGTTTTTGGGAACCCTAAACTGTTGGGGATGCTAATATAGATCTGATCAGATCAGATATTGATCTGTTCAGACACTATACTACTAAGGGAGGCGTATGGTGTGTGCGTGGGTGTTAGCGGTACTGGGACTGATCTGACACTGCCTGGGGCAATGCAGACCCTATCTGATGCTAAAACGTAACTTTGATCACCCGCCGGGTGATCAGAGGGTTAAATCTTTATTGGGTAAAATACGGCGGGTGCCCTGACGCTATAAAAAAAAATCTAGCCAAACTGCATCACCCGTGACACTTATACTGTGATCAAAGGTGACAGGGGGTAATCAAGGGTGAAACCTTTATTGGGGGGGTTTAGGGGGGGTCCCTAGACCTATCTCAGCCTAAGACTAATTACCTTAACACAGATTAGTGTTACTAATGACACCAGTACAGCGATAAAAAAAAATCTGAACGCTGCACTGGGTGACACAGTGACAGGTGGTGAAGGGGTTAACTGGGGGGGGTGATCGAGGGGTGGGGGATTGTGTGCCTACATGACCTGGTGTCAGTGTAGTGTTGTGCAACTCACTTTTAGATGCTCTCTCCTCTCGGTCTGGAACAAAAAGGCTGACACGAGGAGAGATGACATCACTTCCCCTGTCAATGTTTACAGTTACACAGACAGGGGAAGGATATCATTCGTCAGGAGAGATCACCAGGTCCAGGCCAGATTTCATTGGCCTGGGCCTGGGGATTGATCGGTTCTTGATCGAATCCAGTCGTCGTGGCCGGTGGTGGGGGGGCGCACCTGCCTGTGCCATTCTGCCGCAGTACAACTGCGCCGGATGGTCGGCAAGCAGTTAACTGTATTGTCTCCCTTTATTTTGTAAAGTGCTACGCAAACTGTAGCCACTATACAAATCCTGGATAATAATACTATATATAATAATAAACATAAAGACTCTTCAAAAATGTGTGTGTATGTATATATATATATATATATATATATATATATATATCGTTTAATAATCAGCAATAAAACTATTTTAGTCCAAATAGATATTTATAAACAGAAATATTTGTGCGCTTAGTGCAAAAGGAGGTAATGCAGCAACCAATATTCCAAACATAAGGGAATTACAAAAATACTTAATCTAAAAGGTGCGCAAAACTAATATCTCTGTAGTGATCAATACAAAAATATGTGTGTGAAAAAATATTCATATATCTGTGGCTAGAATCCCACCAGGACTACTATGATATGCTCATTAAAATGATGACATACCTTTATTGGTGAATAATATCCCTATATACTGTGTCAATGTTATTCTAGCCACAGATACATCTGATTTTTCATGTCATCAAGACAATCGCCCAATCCACTGATCAATCTGTTGGTGATTTGCTACAAACTCCAATCTATTTCCCACACTTCCTCCACACTTGCAACAGCAGCCATTATTTGGATAGCTCTGGATTCTGGAAGTTGCAGATGTAAATATCTATTCTTGTCCTTGCTGAGGGATTCTCTCTTGCTGATTATGCAGCAACCTACTACTTGATAGATGGATCTAAAGTGGAAGTAATGCCTCCTCTCCTTTACAGCCAAGGAAGCTGCCATCTTGGTCCCTGTTTGATTCGCAGTTGCCATGGTGCTGCACATGTGATCAGATATGACACCAGTCATTTGATGGCTTGATAGTTTGATTGAGAGCCAACATATGCACAAAAGTAAAGCTGGGTAAACATTATAAGTTTCAGTTTTTCGTTCAACCTAGTAAGATGAATGAACAAAAATTGAGGGATCGCTGTACTAATACAAGTGATGTTAGTGCAGTACAGTGGCGTCGGGGGGGGGCTGACAGGGGCTGGAGCCCTGAGTGTGCCCCCAAAAAGCCCCGGGTCTCGATAGTCCTAAATTCTTTTTAAGCTCTGAGTCATTTCCACGGGCAACAGGGAACGATCCACAGGCAACAGAGTCCCGCCTCCGGGACACGGCTCCTATGATGGATGTCCCACTGGTCCAGTGCTGAGACCGCGGGACATGCGACGTTCATCATAGGCGCCACTGGGTCCAGGAGGAGCCAGGAATGACACTGCTGCCACACTGAGCACAGGAGATCCCCACTCGCTCTGTGTAAATGGGCTGGAAGTGGAGCGGCTCTCCTATCCTGACTCTCTCTCCCATCCTGGCTCTCTCTCCCTGGTGCATGCAGCCTGCTGTGGAGTGGTTGGAATGAGATGGGCTACACTACACAGGTAAGGCTGAGCTGCAGGAGTGTCAAGAGGTCACCTGTCATGGGGGGGTGAATGTATGTTTCAGGGGGATCAGTGTATGTGTCAGGGGGATCAGTGTAGGTGTCAGGGGGGTCAGTGTAGGGGTCTGGTAGGTTAGTTTAGTGGTCAGCATGGATGGGCACTGGTGAGCCAGGCAGCAACCAGCAAGTGAGACCGCTGCTGCCGGGCTTGGACTTCGGGCTGAAGCCCCCGGTCTTTTTCACACCTAGCAACGCTAGGTGCAGTGGTGCAGTGATCTCCCCTACTGTGCTATTGTATTCTGACAGGGGGCTGCCCCCCTGCCAGAACACACCAATGCCAGCGCTGATCAGATACTGGTCAGATGTTGGTTTTCCAGCATGCCAGTTTGACAGAAGCTGACAGCTTCTGTAGAACAGACAGCTGTATACATGGATAATGTGGGCTGCACAGTACCCCCAATATCAAACCCTAAATTCGTCAAAGACAACTATATGAAGTAATAAAAACACCAGACCTTATATATGGCAACAAATTTCATCAATGAGGAAATAATTCAAAGTATTAATATCTCATTGCTTAATCATAAAAACTCAAGCAAAACATATTCAAACATAAATCAGTCCCCCCCCTCCCGAATTCTGGGAGTGACAAAACCACAAATGAGCTCTCACGACGGGCGGGTAGGAAGGCACACTTGCAATGGGACCTTTTTATAATGAGCCCTACACCTTCTGGCAGGTTGTCTTACTTTTGATTAGCCGAACACACATGTCCGGCCAGGTGAGCTAAATTCTAAATGACACAACACACCAGTTTAAGTGGGGAGGAGGCAGCCGTGCCCAAATAAATAGAGCCCACTTGAGCATGGGCCAAAAGTCGGCTAGTTCCTACCAAACTGACCTCTTTTGCCTGATTCGGTCGGATTTTCTGACGGAAAATGTGCGATCGGAGCGTGTTGTCGGAAAATCCGACTGTCTGTGGGCTCCATTGGACTTTTTCCATCGGATTTTCCGACACACAAAGTTTGAGAGCAGGCTATAAAATTTTCTGACAACAAAATCCGATCGCGTCAATTTCGACCGTGTGTGGACAATTCCGACGCACAAAGTGCCACGCATGCTCAGAAGAAATTCCGAAACGGAACAGCTCAGTCTGGTAAAATTAGTGTTCAGAATGAATAGAGCACTTTCGTCAGGCTGCAATGTAAAAAATTGTTTAATACAGTGCACTCTCTTCTTCTTTATAATGCAGGAAGAACGAAGTAGTTTTGCTGCTGATATTCACAGAGTTCTCACAAACTTCTTTCTTTCTTATTTATCGTGATTCCCTCAATATATTGTGATTTGTCACATTTGACCAAAAATCTAGAAAATTTTTTTTTGTGTGTGTGTGTTTTCAAGCCTGATGTGATTTTTTTTTTGTTTTTTTTGTTTTGTATTTTTTTCAAGGCTGATCTTGGTTTTTTTTTTTTTTTTTTTTTTTAGTTATTTAACATCCAGAATATTTTTGTGTGTGTTTTGTGTGTCAAGTTACCACAACACCATTATTATCTTGTATTATTTAATCTCTAGGAAGAGACTGAACCCAGGGTCATCACTCTCTGGTCTTCCCTCCACGCTTCCTTCCACGCTGTGGCTGTGGTGGTATAGTTGTGGCAGGAGGAGGAGGAGGATGTTCCAACTCACTCAGGTGGGTATTGGGTGTGATTTCGCCCCTTACCCCCTTAGTTAAGGCTTCATAAAGAAGGTCCTCACACAGCTGGCGTTGGCCCTCCTGCATGCCCTGCAGTTTGGTGGTAGCCATGCAGGCAAAGGCCTCTTCAGGAGTGGGGGTGGCTCTGAGGGACGCAGAAGCCTCCTGAATCAGCCTGAGTGCTGAATCCTGCACATGACTCCCCTTCCTGGGTCTTTTGGTTGGAAGGCGGAGGGGAGGAACCTGCGATTCTGTCAGGCTCCTACTGGTCCCAGGCTTCTCCCGGCTGCCACTTAGCCCTGTCTCCTCCTGGCTGCCACTAACCCCCACCTCCTCCTGGCTGCCACATTCCACAGCCTCCTCCTGTGTGGCACATTCCACAGCCTCGTCCTGGCTGAGGTCTTCCTGTGTATGAAAAAGGGACATAGTTTTATTTTTTCTTCATCAATCACACACAATTTTCATCTCATGACTGTTGCAAATTGAATGTTAACAAATATAAAAGACTATCCTTCTGAGCCCAGCATTTTTCATTCTTGTCCCAATTATTTTTGCCCACTACTGTCTATTGATATGTAAACGCCTTTATTAAATCAGCAATTAGTGATCAATAATGACATCTAGTAAACATCATTTCTTTATTGACCAGAAATCTGTAGAAGAATGCTATACCTGGCTCAAGCTGGGCTCCTCCACTTCTTCCTGGCTGGAAGTCCCAGGTTGGACATCGGAAGCCTCATCTGGGGTGGAAGGAAGAGTGGAAGGAAGAGTGGAGAGGGATTCCCTGACTCCAGTCTGGTCTGACAGAAATCGCAGTCTCTCATAGTACCACAGCCTGGGGACATAAATGTCATCTGCTGCAGCTCCGGATCTCTGGGAATCCGTGACCTTCTTGCGCTCCCTAAGATAAGTGCTCCTCAGGCCACCAATTTTGGCTTTTAAATAGGGGATGGTTGCTGTGGGGACCACCGGCTTCCCCAACTCCAGCAGTTTCTCCAGCGCTGCCTGCCTCTTTTGTTTATGATTATAATGTGGATGTTTCACCTGCCACAGACAGGGCAGCTCCCTGTACTTATCTATGAACAGGGGGAGGAAGTTGTGGTCATTGAAGCCATCCATTTTATCTGCACACAACACGAGACAAACACTAATGTCAGGCAAAACTCTCCTAATCTTGTTACAACATAGGCCTCAATCTAGAAGCAGTATAGGCCCAAGTTTAGATCTTACCTTCGTTATCACGATCGGCGCCTCCGATACTCCTTCTTCCACTCACAGATCGTACGTACTACGCACGCGTGTTACGCTTTATAGACACTGCGCATGTGTGAAACTCCGCCCGCCCCTGACGTTCTTTCTATTCTATTCCCCGCCCCTTCTCGTTCGGCACAGTGGGGGAAGAGCACATGGCGGAGACACAGCAGGTGTCAGATAATTACAGCAACGAGGAGGAAAGCCCGGAGCCTGAAGCATCCCGATCCAGAAGGAGACGATTTAAGGCCTCAAATATGTCCTTTGGGGAGATGGTGGAGATGGTCGACATCCTGAAGAAGGCCGACTATGATGGGAAGTATGGACCTTACCCCAACCCTAATGTCCGAAAGGCCAAGATCATGGCGAAAGTGGTCAAGAGTCTGCACCGGACGACGATCGCAAGATCAGCTCAGGAAACGGTGGTCGGACCTCAAATTAAGAGAGGATGAGCAGTACAGAAAGATCCAGAGAGTGCTGCAAAAAAGTAAGTAGTTGTGCTGTGTTCCTATTATTTATGTTTATTACGTTCGTGCTGCTCCATGTGCTTTTCTTAACTGTTATCCAGTTTAAAATGGCAACTTTCATGTTCATGGGCACATTATTAGTTCATATAAAACATTGTTCGTTCGGTCTAGAAAACACCATTGTTTTGGTCATATGCATTTGCCCACATTTTTTATGGCCTACTTGTCTGAAAATAATTTGGTTGTGTAGATGGGTTTGTAACTAGAATGAAATGCAAACTAGATTCTGTGTAAGGAGAGGACACTCAGCAGTTTTCACATCTGGAGCACTAGTGTGGGACACAAGAACACCCTTTTTATTAGGGGGTCCCACACAGGTGCTCCAGTGTATACTATAGGGGTGTCTCCATTTGTGAAGCTTGTACTAAACAGGTAAAGTATTGAAGCTTGACAAAGGACAATAAAAATTCTACATCTTGGAACTCTGCCAAAACAGACAATTGTACCCCACTTCCAAGCAACGTTTCATATTCCTATTTCTGCCATGAAATATATGTGTGCTAAGTATACCTATTTTTTTTTACATAGGGGATAAAAGACTCGGAGGACACCCCTCATCCGAGGAGACCACAGACCCCCCACCTCTGGAAGAAGGGGAAATCCACCCAAGCCAAGCAGAGCAGGAGGAGGAAGACGTGGTGGAAATAGGCACCACAACAGGTGAGTGTCTGCGACCACAGGCTCAGGTAAGAGATGGATGCGGCATATTTATAATACATGGTGTGTTTTTGTTTCTATCTTTTTAGGTGATCGTGATGTTGTGGATCCAGGGCATTTCACTACTGAAAGTGCACAGATCCTGATCGGGGAGATCATGGGGTGTAATAGGGACTTGGAAAACATCCTAAAAAACATCAATGATGTTCAACAAAAAATGAAGAACATCACTGATGTTTTAGGGAGAGTTTAAAACCCCTCCAAATCCCTTTGGTTTTTTGTGTGCTAAAAATTTTGACCATTTTTTGACATATTTGCGAAAAGCCAAATTTTGAAGATGCACACAGATTGTCAACATGTGCTATCTGCCATCACGGGAGATCAATGGACGCTTTTTGGGGGTGCAACCCCTTTCTCAAAAATAAAGTAGCTGTGAGGAAGGGGTTGCACCCCAAAAACACATCCCTTGATCCCCCATGATGGCAGGTGTGCATCTTCAAAATTTGGCTTTTCCTGGGGTGACTTCACCCCATCTGAACGCAATATCAAACACAGTTTGTAAATACTCATGTCTGATATTGACTTCAAGTTCTACCAAATGTGAACTTTGTAAGTTCAAGATTTGTGCCTTTCTTGTTGGATTTAAACATGCCCGTTTTATCTTAAATGGACATTTCTACTTTTTCTAATGTGACCCCAAAAATTGTTATACAACAAACATGTTGGTTTGTTTTAAAAACCTTTTCTAAATGCACATGTGATTGTGCTGGTATTAAAAAGATTGTTTATCAAGAATGTGTGGATTATTGTCTCAACGCTCCAACACTTTTGTGGTGCTCTGGTGTTTTCTGTGACAATGGGTGTTATTTCCTAAGGACAAATCCACTTTGCACTACAAGTGCAGTTTCAATAACACCCAATAGTACATTGCAATGTTACACAATCACGCCATTTTCAGGACTCACCACATTTCTGTCAGGGTCAGCTAAAAGAAACACAAGCAATAAATGTCACCAAAGATTTTAGTAGTTATTTTTTTTTTATTATTTGAAAAAGGTTTCAGACATTGTCTGGCATATTGATAGCCCCCCTACCCGCAAAGTATTCAAGGTATCTTACCCGGACATCACGGGCACTCGGGGGGGCAAGCCAGGACGGCCACTTTCAAGCGCCGTCAGGGTTGTTTCATTTAGAATTCTGGCCTCAGGCCCAACTGAGCCAGCATAGTTGGCAGAATGTTGCCGTAAAAAGTTGTGTAGAACACAGCACGCCAGGATGATATGATTCAGTTTGTACTCCGCCATGTGTATGGGTGTAAGAAATAGGTGGAACCGGCTGGCCATGATTCCAAACGTGTTCTCCACCACTCTTCTGGATCTGGCCAGCCGGTAATTAAAAACCCTCTGGTCCGGGGTGAGGGTCCTCATCAGGAATGGCCGCATTAGATGGTCCCCCAGCGCAAACGCTTCATCTGCTACGAAGACGAATGGGAGTCCTTCCACATTGTCTTCTGGAGGTGGCAAGTCCAAGCTGCCATTCTGTAGAACTCCGTCTGGGCGATGACTCCACCATCGGACATCCGGCCATTCTTCCCCACGTCCACATACAGGAACTCGTAAGTAGCCGACACCACCCCCAACATCACAATACTATTGAACCCCTTATAGTTGAAATAGTATGACCCCGAGTTGGGTGGTGGGACGATGTGGACGTGTTTCCCATCAATTGTCCCTCCGCAGTTAGGAAAGTCCCACCGCTGGGCAAAGTGGGAGGCCACAGTCTGCCATTCCTGTGGCGTGGAAGGAAACTGTGGAGTCAAACAAAAAAAAAATGTGTCATTTTGCACATAAACAGGGAAAGCAGATTAGACACAAACATTCTTGTCCAACATCAAGATAACATTTATTTGAGGGAGTTTTTAAAGACCAAAGTATAAGGTCCACCTATCAGATTCCCCCTCCCCCACCCTCTCATGGGCCATTTCTAACATTTGGGGGGGGGGGCTCTTGGACAGGTAACCCTCTCCACTTCATTGAGAGATGAATGCCTAAATAATGTGTGTTACTTTGGCCAGCCCCTCCTTACTTACACTATTGACAGCCCACTGGACAGGTAAGAAGTGTCATAATACAAAGATATAAACACACACTGTACACATTTTAGCACATTTGGAAATTCTGCTATTACCTATCAAGATAATAATAGGATACAAAAACTTTAAATAGTACAATTTGAAAGTATTCGGGCAGGCGCTTGCACTACATGCTTTGGGGAATTCATCCATACATCTGACCACTAAAGAGATGGGTATAGTGTGTATGGGTTTGGCAAAGTCAGCAGATAGATGATTGAGGATAGATAGAGAATTGGTATCAGCTGACTTAGCAGCTGGGGGGAGGGAGGGTTCCAAATGATTTGGGGACCCCCCAAAAAAAGCCTCTGGCACTCTGCCTGAATTTAAAGCACAAATCACATTTAAAAACATTTTAGGGGGTGTTTTGGTAAAGCACTACTATGGAGCCTATAAAATACATTGTTAAGTGACTACATGAGGTGAATATAGGGCCAGGAGACCATGCTGGGGAGGTAAGTGAAGGAAAATATGTATGAAGGACAAAAAAAAATTACAGAAAAATCCAGCATGAATGAGGACAAAGGGGACATTCACAGCATATTACAAACATGGTAATTAGGGAATGAGGAAAGAAATACAATATATTATCAAACATTAAATACAATAAAATGTGATATAAAAGGATAAAAATCTTACCTTAAAATACTCCTTCTGCAGGACCTGGATGATGGCAGAACAGGTCTCTGGGATAATGATTCCCAGAGCCTGGGGGGAGATGCCTGTCGAGAACTTCAAGTCCTGCAGGCTTCTCCCCGTCGCCAAGTACCACAGGGTGGCGACTAGCCTCTGCTCCAGAGTGATGGCTTGCCTCATGCAGGTATCCTGCCTGCTAATATAAGGGGTCAGCAAAGCCAACAAACGGTGAAATACGTTGTCCGTCATCCGGAGAAAGTTCCTGAAATCATCAGGATTATTCTCACGGATCTCACGGAGCAAAGGCATATGACAGAACTGGTCACGCTGGAGCAACCAATTCTTGGTCCATGAACTCCTCCCCACCCTGTTCATGGACTGGACTTGTGTCAAGGTAAGGACCCCAACACCAAGCCCCCGCACAGCACGAACTCTACGAGATGTATGTATACGCAACATGGCTAGAAAACGGTCGGCTGCTCAGAACGAAGTAACAGAACTCACTGAAGAACAGCAAGGCCTGTGAAGAGCGACCTGAAAAACAGTAATGAACGAACAAGAACACAATGACAGAGTCACGCGTCACTTGCTGCACGCACTGAAGACCAGATACAAACCCACAAGCAAAAACTGAACAGCAGAAAACAATCTGAAAACCACGAGTCTGAAAAAGCGCGAATCGTCTCTCACCAAACTTTTACCAAACTTTTACTAACACAAGATTAGCAAAAGGAGCTCAAGGGTGGTGCGCTTGGTTCTGAATTAGCCTTTTCTAGTCGTACGTGGTGTCCGTCACCGCGTTCTTGGCGATTGGAAATTCCGACAACTTTGTGCGACCGTGTGTACGCAAAACAAGTTTGAGCCAACATCCGTCGGAAAAAATCCATGGATTTTGTTGTCGGAATGTCCGATCAATGCCCGATCGTGTGTACAGGGCATTACAGATATAATATAAGGCATGCCTATTTTGGGAAACCAAAAATTCATGCATTTAGTTCCGCTTTAAATTAGCATGAATAAAGTGGATTGCTACTGTAGCACCACCCCTTGGAGGAGCCGCCAAATTATCTTGTGATTGATTGATCAATTGTCCCGAAGAGGACGCTTAACTAGCACTTACAGAAACACCTTCATATAATTCAAAGAATTTATTAGGCAAAGCTTAGCCTAAAGCCCTGTACACACTACAAGTTTTTGTTAGGGTCGAATGAAAAAAAACCTGTCAGCTCTGGTCGAAGCCACTGTACTAACCATCTGAAGTTAGTACAGCGATCTCCCCCACTGAGCTGTACAACCCCTCTGCCAGAACACTCCTATCAGCGCTCTCTGCCATTGGCTGAGAGCGCTGATCGGGAGTCGGTCAGTTTTTCATTTGGCTGGCTTCTGACAGACAGAACGACATACACATGGACCGGATGTCGGCTGTTTTTTTTTTTTTTTCATCGGCCAATGGCTCCCGACATTTGGCCTGTGTTTTCTTTGAAAATAGCAAACACATGTTATACCTACCTGCTCTGTGTAGTGGTTTTGCACAGAATAGCCCAGCTGCACTGCTGGCCCCTCCCTCCTGTTGAGTGCCCCCCCACAGCAAGCAGCCGAGATGGGACCGAGATGGGGCTCAGGTAAGTATTAGGGGGGCTGGGAGAGGCTGCAGCACACAGAAGGGGTTTTATCTTCACGCATAGAGATTGGAGTTGCTGTGATGTCTCTCTTTCAATCCTGCTTAGACAGTCCCTCTTTTCTTTCCTAACAAGAAGTGGCTGTGCTCTCTAGTACAGTCTGATCTCATAAGGCATCCAAATCACACCTCATACCTTCCCAGGGAGAAAGTTGCCATCTCTAAGGCAAGGTCCAGTGCGATAAGCTGTCTCTCTGAGGTCTCACCTGATTATGATCAGCTATGGCTGGGTTTTGTTTTAGCCATCAGTCTAGTCTCTCAATTCAGCCAGCAGCCCAGTCTGCTATTCTCACCCTATCTCCTTTAAGACTGTCCTCTCACTTCCTCTCAGCAGCCTGCAGATCCTCCTCTCCTTGCTTTGTTGCAGCAGCTAATCCCCACCCTTCCAGGATCGACCTACACCCTACACTGGAGGCACTCCATGAATGAGCATTGCAAAGCAGTCTCCTTAAAAATGGTGGGTGCACTTCTGCATTAATGAATATTCAGTTTAACCCTGTCCACACTGCAGAAGGATAATACAACAGAGGAGGAAGTTTTGCAGCAGTTATCAGCTACAGTCCAGGTTTCACTACCATTGTGCCCATCTCTAGCCATTTGTCAGTTTCTTTGACATCATTCTCCAATTGTCAGTTTGTTCTACACTTAGTAAACATGATGGATTTGTAATGAATTCAGCTGAGGGGCATAGCTAGGAATTCTGGTGGCAATATTTCACTACTGGTCCCTTCGTGATAGAGTATACAACTTTGTGACTTATGACATCTTCATACCAATTCTTAAACGTAATGGCCCTATTTGTTTTCTAAAAAGGCTGCATTCATACCTGAGCATTTTCAGCTCATAAATGCCCAAAAAAATGCCTGGAAATTGCCCAACAAGCAAAATCTCATTCAATGGCACCTGTTCACATCTGAGTGTTTTGTCACCTGAAGAAAAACACCTGAAAAACGCCCTAAGCTCAAAAAAGAACATGAGCTTCTTTGGGGCAGATTACAGGTGTTTTTCTGCCTTTTATATTGGTGACCTGAACAAAATCGCGGTAAAAATAGGATTTTTATAACAGCTTACCTATAAAATCCTTTTCTTTTGAAGTACATCACGGGACACAGAGCCATAGTAATTACTATGTGGGTTATAGTCCACCTTCAGGTGCTGGACACTGGCACACCCTAAACAGGAATTAGCCTCCCTATATAACCCCTCCCACACCGGGAGTATCTCAGTTTTGTAGCAAAGCAAAACACGTGTATACTAGAAAGAGGGGCGGGACCTCTCTGTCCCGTGATGTACTTCAAAAGAAAAGGATTTTACAGGTAAGCTGTTATGAAATCAAAACGCACTCCTCTAGGGCCCTTAGCGGTACGTGGGCAAAGCAATACACGTGTATACTAGAAAGAGGGGCGGGACCTCTGTGTCCCGTGATGTACTTCAAAAGAAAAGGATTTTACAGGTAAGCTGTTATAAAAATCCTATTTTCTTTCATCGTACATCACAGGACATAGAGCCATAGTAATTACTATGTGGGATGTCCCAGAGCAATGCCAACTGAGGGGAGGGAGACACAACCAAAGTAGGGCACCATGCGCCCAAAGGCAACATCCTCATGTCCACCAAATAGAATCTGGTAAATGTATGGATTGAAGACCAAGTTGCGGCCTTGCAGAATTGAGCCATGGAGGCTTGGTAATGCACTACCCACGAACCACTAACAGCCCTAGAAGAGTGCGTTTTGATTTGAGAGGGTGGAATCTACCTCTTTAAACCATAAGCTTGAACGATTACTTGCCGAATCTATTTAGCATAGTGGATTTCGATGCTGCCTGTCCTCTTTTAGGACCTTCAGGCAACACGAACAAAACATCCGTTTTCCGAATCTGAGCAATCGCCTTTAACCGCTTGCCGACCGCCTCATGCAGATATACTGTGGCAGAAGGGCTCGTACAGGCAAAACCACGTACCTGTACGTTGCCCTTTAAGAGGCGGCCAGCGGGCGCGCGCGCCCGCGGCTAGCTCCGTGAGTCGGGTCGCGGGTCCCGCGGACTCAATCAGCGCGGGGATACCCGCGATCGCCTCACGGGGAGGAAGAATGGGGAGATGCTGATGTAAACAACATCTCCCCGTTCTGCCTAGTGACAGTGTCACTCGATCTCTGCTCCCTGTCATCGGAGCAGAGATCAGTGACGTTACACATACAGCCCATCCCCCTGACAGTTAGAAACACGCCCCTAGGACACACTTAACCCCTAGACTGCCATCTAGTGCTTAACCCCTTCACTGCCAGTGTAATTTACACAGGAATCAGTGCATTTTTTATAGCACTGATTTTTGTATAAATGACAATGGTCCCAAAAATGTGTCAAAAATGTCCAATGTGTCCACCATAATGTCGCAGTCACGATAAAAATCGCTGATCGCCACCATTTAAAAAAAAAAAAAAAAAATTATTAATAAAAATGCCATAAAACTATCCCCTATTTTGTAAACGCTATAACTTTTGCGCAAACCGATCAATAAACGCTTATTGCGTTTTTTTTTACCAAAAATATGTAGAAGAATACGTATCTCACTAAACTGAGGAAAAAAATAGTTTTTTTATATATTTTTGGGGGATATTTATTATAGCAAAAAATAAAAAATAATGCGTTTTTTCAAAATTGTCACTCTATTTTTGTTTATAGCGCAAGATATAAAAACCGCAGAGGCGATCAAATCCCACCAAAAGAAAGCTCTATTTGTGGGAAAAAAAGGACATCAATTTTGTTTGGGAGCCACGTCGCACGACCGTGCAATTGTCAGTTAAAGTGACACAGTGCCGAATCGCAAAAAGTGCTCTGGTCAGGAAGGGGGTACATTCTTCCGGGGCTGAAGTGGTTAAGTAGACTTTGACTGCTCTCACCACATCAAGAGAATGTAGTGATTTTTCTTCCAAAGAACAGGGTTCTGGAAAAATGAAGGTAGAACAATATCCTGGTTTAGATAAAAACCTGATACTACCCTTGGTAAAAAGTTAGGATGAGGACGCAATACTACCTTATCCTTATGAATAATAAAAAATATGGCTCTTTACAAGAAAGAGCAGCCAATTCTGATACCCTTCTTGCAGCTGATATGGTTACCAGATAAAAAAAGTTTCCTTGTCAAAAAAGGACCAAGGGAATATTTCGTATCGGGACAAAAAAAGGCTGTTTTGTAATGCCAACAAAACTAAATTCAAGTCCCAAGGGTTCAGGGGTTACCTAACTGGAGATTAAGCCGTGTTACCCCCTGAATAAGTTACGAAACAAAGAATGCGAAGCAAGTGGTCATTGAAATAATAGCGATAAGGCCGAGACCTTTCCTTAGAAAGCACTCAAGGCCAGGTTTATTTCTCACCCCATCTGCAGAAAGTCAAGGACTCTACCTTTGACCTATTTCCTGGGGTGCAGCTCCTGGTTTTACACCAGGAGACATATGTTTCCCAGACTTCATAATATATAATTATGGAGGCCGGCTCCCTTGCATTAACCAAGGTAGAAAACTACTGAACCTGACAGCCCACGCTTCTTCAGAGTATGGGTCTCAATAGCCAAACCGTTAAATTTAGCATTTGTAAAGTATGATGGAACTCCGGACCTTGCGAGAGAAGGTCTGGCCGTGATGGTTGGGTCCATGGGTCCCCTACTGCCATCTTTACGATCTCTGCATACCAAGATTTCCTGGGCCCCGCTGGGGGTCACAAGAATCAACGACTTCCCTTCCTGCTTGATCCTGCGAAGAAGTCGCGGACGCAGGCAGAATAGGAGGGAATGCATAAATCAGTGAGAACCGATTCCACGGGAATAGGAAGGCATCTGTTCCGCATGCTAGCGGATCCTTTGTTCTTGACACAAAGTTGTCGATTTTTTTGTTGAATCCTGGACGCAAACATATCTATGTCCAGGATCCCCCATCTTTGACATAGGAATAGAGGGGATATGGAGCGCTGACAGGTGCTACTAGTGAAATAAAAAATGGGATAGTGGTGTGGATCAGGAACTGTGGTATTTTCAGGAGGCAAACAGTTAAGGTGGTCGTTAGACCTACAGTACTGGGATCCAAAAGATGGGGTAGGCGGCAGCAAGCTTCTCAGAGCAGAAGGGACTCTGTGGGGAATATAAGCAAAGAAAAAGAGCAGCGCCGCTCTAAGGGTAGTAATGTGTATAAAAAGCTTTAATAGTGTTAAAATATGCACTCACATTTTACAGATAAAAACAGGCACTGGTAGTGGTACTCCTTAACATCATGAGGTCACATCCGGAGGTCCGCTGGGCTGTAGAGGAGTCATGCCCCGGCCGCTTCCGGTGGCGTCCAAAGCTCTGAGGTATGTGGTTCTGTCAGTAAGCACAACAGCTGGTCCGTGGGTGGAGGTGTCAGATGCTGGAGAGCCAGGGGGCGTGGCCGTAGCGCTCGCGTTCGGAGCATGCGTGCTCCTTCATCAGGCGTGTATGACGGCCATGATAAGTCCTGAATAAATAGGGAGAAGGGGAGGGGGAAGGGGCGGTGTGCAGAGTTGCATTGGTCTGCCTGGCGGCATTGGTGTGTGTCAGACACACGCTGGTGTCTTGCCGAGAAAGTTCCCCCGGCGGATAAGGACCCCCCTGTACTGCGCAGGCTCCAGGTTCAAGCCCCACCATCCAAGTGGACCTAGAGGTAGAATAAAAAAGTGCCGAGCGGAACGAGGCCGTGCCGAAGCGTGGCGAGTGAAGCGAGACCATGAGGGGCCCTCTTACAGGCGCCGTGTACAGCTGATTTACACCTATTCAGCTTCGGCTATTTCCGCCGGCTCGTACTGCGCAAGCGCTGCGCCTGCGCAGTACAAGGGGGTCCTTATACGCCAAGGGGAACCTTCTCGGCAGAACACCGGCTGGAACAATTGGTGTAAGGCAAAGAGAATTGTAAAAAGGCAAAAAATAATCATGTGGCTCGCATGGTTGGTGTATATACAGGGAGGGAAGAAAAGGTGAAGGGGGAAGGGGGAAGAAATGATTGGAATGAGAATGGAAGAAATAATGAAAGTAAGAAAGATAATTATGGGATAGGTAAGAGAAATAGAGGATAAAGGATGAGGATGCAAATAAAATAGTAAAACAATTTATGAGGAAAGTATTAGAATATATGAAAGAATATATAAAAAATAATAAATATGAAAAATAAGATATGAAAAATGAAAGATAAAAACTAAAAACTAAAGAATATGTAAAAAATGAGAAATATATTTAAAAAAAAAAAAAAAAATATATAAAATATATATATATATATAAATATATACAGTCGGAGATAAAGGAAATAATGAAATGGTTAATGGATTGTGGGTGACAGATGGATAAATAATAATGAATGAGTGCCTAACCTGCAAATTCGTACAGCACAAACAAAAACATTTCACTACTAAGGATAAAACATTCCAACTTGGTCAATTCTTTAACTGCTCCACTGAATTCGTGGTATACTGTCATTCGTGCCCATGTAACCTACTTTTATGTAGGCCGCACCACCAGGACATTACACAAGAGATTTGGAGAACACAGACGATCTATTGAAGATAACAAGAACCTGACGATCCCCAGACATTTCACGAAGTTGCACCAAGGCTCCACCAATGGACTACGGGTCTGGATTATAGAAGCCATCCCGAACAATCTCCCTCGAGCTGAACGCATCAAACGTCTGTGCGAGAGGGAGACCTTCTGGATAAATACTCTAGACTGCCTAAAGCCAGGAGGCCTAAACAAAGAGATTGAAACCCATTCCATTCTATAAACTCCCTAGACACTTTTCGTACCATCCGCATTCTCCCACTACCATACCACCTTACCTATCCAGCATTGCTTACACCCCCCCCTACAAACCACACATACAACCTCCTTTTTTCCCCACAGTTACCCCACCCTTAGCATTGCCCTCCAACTACATCGTAATCTAATTACCACCTGCCCCCGTACTTCTTCACTACACTCTATATGTAATCTACCGTATATGCTCATGCATGCGTGTGCACATGCATATGTGCTTGCACTCATATGCATTTGTCGCATACTGCATGCGCTCTCACATGTCCTATACCCTCCCAATGTCTCACCTCATTCTCACCATCCTTGCCATTTATTTACATTCCTTACCATATCTATTTCCCCATATTATTCCTTCCACTCATTTATCATTTATTTCTTCCACTCATTTATTATTATTTATCCATCTGTCACCCACAATCCATTAACCATTTCATTATTTCCTTTATCTCCCACTGTATATTTTTTTTTATATATATATTTTTATATATACTTTTTATATAATTTTTATATATATTTTTTAGTTTTTTTATATTTTTTATATATTTCTCATTATATACATATTCTTTAGTTTTTATTTTTTATCTTTCATTTTTCATATCTTATTTTTCATATTTATTATTTTTTATATATTCTTTCATATATTCTAATACTTTCCTCATACATTTTTTTACTATTTTATTTGCATCATCATCCTTTATCCTCTATTTCTCTTACCTATCCCATAATTATCTTTCTTACTTTCATTATTTCTTCCATTCTCATTCCAATCATTTCTTCCCCCTTCCCCTTTTCTTCCCTCCCTGTATATACACCAACCATGCAATCCACTGTTACACTCTCGTGCGAGCCACATGATTAGTTCATTTTTTTGCCTTTTTACAATTCTCTTTGCCTTACACCGATTGTTCCAGCCGGCGTGTGTCTGACACACACCAATGCCGCCAGGCAGACCAATGCAACTCTGCACACCGCCCCTTCCCCCTCCCCTTCTCCCTATTTATTCAGGACTTATCATGGCCGTCATACACGCCTGATGAAGGAGCACGCATGCTCCGAACGCGAGCGCTACAGCCACGCCCCCTGGCTCTCCAGCATCTGACACCTCCACCCACGGACCAGCTGACATGCTTACTGACGGAACCAGAATACCTCGGAGCTTCGGACACCACCAGAAGTGGCCGGGGCATGACTCCTCTACAGCCCAGCGGACCTCTTTTGGATCCCAGTACTGTAGGTCTAACGACCATCTTAACTGTTTGCCTCCTGAAAATACCACAGTTCCTGATCCAGACCACTATCCCATTTTTTATTTTACTAGTAGCACCTGTCAGCGTTCCATATCCCCTCTATTCCTATGTCAAAGATGGGGGATCCCGGACATAGATCTGTTTGCGTCCAGGATTCAACAAAGAAATCGACAACTTTGTGTCAAGAACACTATTAAAGCTTTTTATACACATTACTACCCTTAGAGCGGCGCTGCTCTTTTTCTCTGCCCATCTTTGACATATTGACAGGAAGATATTGGGGTGAAGGAACCATTCTACCGGGAACAACTGCTGGTGACTCAAGTAGTCCGCCTGCCAATTTTCTATTCCTAGCATGAAGACTGCCGATAGGCAAAGTACCTTGTTTTTTGCCCAAGTTAGGATATGATTCATCTTTCTCTGGGCCTCACAACTTCTTGTGCCCCTATAGTGATTAATATAGGCCATTGCTGTGGCATTGACGAATTGAACCGACAGGACAATACCATAAACTTAACGTTCAGGCCCTCAGGACCAAGTGCTCTGCCTGAATTTCTAAAATGTTAATGGGCAAGGCCATTTCTCATCTGGGCCACTTCTCTTGAACAGTTGTCTCTTTCAGGACTGTTCCCCAACCTAAACAAAAAAGGTTGGCATATGTTGTTACTATTTCCCAGGTAACCGAAGGAAGGATTTTCCCCTTTGCAGATTTTTGGATATTAACCATAAACTGAGGCGCACCCAGCCTACAGCACCTGGTATTTCCAGGTGGTCTTTCATCCAGGTACTAACCAGGCTCGATCCTGCTTAGCCTCAAAGATCAGACGAGATCGGGCGCTATCAGGGTGATGTGGCCATAGACTTTGGAGTCAGACACATTGGGAATGTAGAGCTTGAACCCTTTTGTTTCAAGCAGATAGGATACTGTTTTGCAGCAGTCTTGATGAAACTGAGCATAAGGAACGGCCTTGAATGAAGCCACCATCTTTCCCAACAACCTCTTGCAAAGTTGAATAGGAGAAATTCATCTTGCTTTGACCATCTAAATCAGTTCCTTTATGGCACTGATCTTTGCCTGGGGTACGAATGCCCTTTTCTGGGTGTACCTATGATCAGACCCAAGTATTAGCCTTCTTCATGGTTTTAAGGAAGATTTCTCCTAGGTTGAGAATCTGACCTAGATATTCCAGGTAGTTGAATGTGATGAACATACTTTGGTCTAAGCGGGCTACCGACTGGTCTATCAAGAACAGATCGACTAGGTAAACCATAATTGTTATACCTTGGGCCCTCAATCTGGCTAGAAGAGGTGCCAGAACCTTTGTACTGTAGGTGCAGTAGTTAGATCGGAAGCAGAGCTACACACTGAAAAAGAAGATTTTCTACTTGAAAAGTAGATATTACTAGTGAGCAAGGAAATAGGCATATGGAGATATGCATCTTTGACGTCGATTGACGCCAGAAGTTCTCCTCCTTGTAGGATTGACTTCATGCAAAAAAAATGGTTATATTCAGGAATTGAATTAAAATTTTTGAGATCCCGAATTTCCATTTGGATTTAACCAAACCCCAACCTCTGCTCTTACATGGGGGCCACCATTAACACTTTTTACCAAAAGATGGTCCAGTGCTTAAGAGAAAGACTTATTTTTCTTTGGATCCTTAGGAACGTTTGATCTGAGAAAATGAGGAGACGGAAACTCTTGGAACTCCAGTTTGTACCCTGGAGTTATCGAGGAAGTCCCCCATTCCTTTTGACACTCCTTTTGCCAGATCCCTGAGAACTGCAGAATTCTCCCTATTGAGCAAGCGGGGTACCTCCTCATAAGGAGGCTTCAGTATCTTGTAGGCTTCCTCCCCCAAGACCTCTTTTGTCCCTGGGGTTAACCCTGAGGATTACCTTTTGAACCTGACGGCGGAAGCCGTCGTGACTGCCTGGAGGCTGATGCCCCTGGCACAGAAGAAGGAGCTTTGAAACGAAAATACATTTACTCCTTCATTTAAATGGCAAAAGGGGTACTTTTTCACTAGAAATTCTTTGGATATATTAAACAAAATATCCCCAGATAGCTGTTTCACCTCAAAAAGGAAGACTAGCCAGGAGCTTCTTGCATGACGCTTAGCGAAGGGCGCAAGGCCTAAAGAATAGAATCTGTCATAGCAACTATTGCAAACATAAAGCTGCCTCCTGAGCAGGATAACCTTTAACACCTGTTTAAACTGGTCTCTCAACGTTAACCAATTACTGTCAGCGCAGGCTGAGACACTCAATCTGGCAGGAAAAAAGTGTTTTTTTTTCTAACAGGAATTCCAACCTTTTACCAGTTGGATCCCTAAGTATTTGAGTATTGTCTGCCGAACAAGTCAGACTTATTCACAAAGGATATAGTAGTGTTAATTGCCGGTATACCCTACTTAGTGAATTTTCTCTACCATAGGATAAAGTGTGAAAACTTTTTAGAAAGGAAAATAATGCTTATCTGGGTGATCCTCCAGGTACAAAAAGCTTTGCCAACAATGAATGGACAGGAAAAGGCATGCACAGCTTGAGGAGGCTTTAGCGAACCCAAACACTCAGTTAAGGGTACATAAATGTGGAGCCGATCATACAGCAAGAAATTGTACCATCAATTGTACAGATTGTGAAAGCTGACTCTCCTGCATTTGACACCTCAGAAGAGGAGTCATCAGCCTCACCACGGTCCCCTAAGGGAATGATCATCTTCTCCTGCCCCTAGTTCCTCAGTTTGAGGGTCATAGGAAAATGGAAGAGAACCTGTCGCATCTTGACCACACTGGGATGCGATTAAAGTCGCTAAACTTTTTTTTTTTTTTTTTTAAACCTACCATGGCTGAGGTAAAAGTGATCTTTAGTAAAATGAACAGGGGCTGCAGTGTTAAAAACAGTTGCAAACATTTCATGGCCCCGATCTCACTCTGACCAGCCACCCACTCTCAGGGGAGGATACCATTTGTAGAGTAGGCTTTCCAGAGCTTGAGGGAGACCCTTTTAGCTCCTTTTTTGGGAGTGATTCGACCCCCCCTTCTGACCATAGTACAATGCACAAAGCAGAGGTACTACCAGAGGAAATCGCATCCATTGCTGGAGCAATAGTCTAGCCCTGCCGCTGCTATTAATGCTCAGCCTGATGCAATAGTAAATGTGTCAAAAGGAATGCTTGTGTCACCAAACCTCTTTCATGCCCCTCTACGCTCTTGTGTCCCTCCGTCAGCCTGCAGCAGTAATAATGGTGCTTTAAAAAACACATTCCCGCACTGGACGTTGGAGAACGCCAATGCTGCGCTAAGCTCCGTCCCCCTCCGTCGACTTCGGCCCCCCGACTTTTTTAGTAAAAAAAAAAGAACTTTCCCACGCGGGCCTCTGATCCTCATGTGAGGGGGAAAAAATGGCGAGGAGAGAGCCTGGAAGCCGCCCAGTAGAGCGGCGTGCTGATCGTTTGTTTTTTGTTTTTTTTCGCTTTTCTCCTGACGCTCTCTCGTGAAGAGGGGGAGAATACAGCACAGGTGGAGGGTGTCTGTGAAGAGAAACCCCCCCCCCCCAGACTTCCCGGAGGTCTGCTGCTGGCTGGAGAGAAAAAGAAGCTCCGGACACAGCGTGATCTCTTGAGGAAGCATGAGAAGGTATGTGCTCCATACAGCCCCCAGTGGTGACACTTAGGCATGACAACATTTACTAAATAAAAGAGACATTTCATAAGAAAATTAAAAAATTTCTTAGAAAACTCCACTTACCTTTCCCACCACAGGGTTTTCTGTGGTAAAAACCAACAGACCCAATCTTCACCCTTCACGGTGGGTTCCGTTAACAAACATTCAGGAGCCGGGGATCCTCGGGGAAACCCACAATCCTGGACCTGTAATAGCACCACCGCTAGTAAAACTTTATGGCCTTAATACCAAAAGTACTGAATCCCAGGGTCCAGCTCTCTAAAAAGAGAAGCGTTTACAGGCAAAACCTTGTTTCTTCGGACACGAGGCCTGGGTACCATTCAATTCAGCCTAAAAGACACTTTGAATGGATCCAGGCTGCATAGCTAGCCCCAGCTAGCCCTCAGCACAGCACATCTTCACTCGTGACCAGCACCTTAGACACTGGCGAAAAAACTGAGATACTCCTGGTATGGGAGAGGTTATATAGGGAGGCAACTTCCTGTTTAGGGTGTGCCAGTGTCCAGCACCTGAAGGTGGACTATAACCCACATAGTAATTACTATGGCTCTGTGTCCCGTGATGTATGATTAAAGAAAACTCACGACTTTGTAACGCTCAGGTGAGAATGCAGCCTTAAGGCTTTCTCCCTTTTATTTTCATCTGAAGAAAAAACTGTTGCTGTAATGGCTTGTGTAACTTCAGTGTGAGCTGGAGTTTGGCTTCATTATTTTGTGTATTTAAATCAGCTATTACATCTAACACTGCCTTCCCCCCAGACTGACGCCCCTGTGCTCATTCACCCAAAGTGGAGGCACTCTAAATACAGAAGGTGTGTTACTGGCCAGATCACCAGGTAAAAACAGAGAGGGAGAAAAAAAAGAAAACAAATGTAGCCACCACATCTAAGGATTGGTAAGCTGCAATATATTAAATTTTTTTGTTTTGAGGAATAATATCGCTTTAAGATGCTTGCTTTCATTTTCCTAAAGTGATACTAAACACACACTGTTTAATTTGTCCCTTCTCTGTCTGTGTATGAACAATGACATTGTAATTATAAAAAAACCAAAAACATCTAAGTACCTTTTTCCTAATCGATCAACAGCTTTCATATGACCCAGCTCTTTCTCAGCCTGTTTGCAGGGAAATATAAGCAGAAGGAGCTTCTAGTCCTCTGCTGCTGGTTACATGTTTAAAATAAAAAAAACAGCCTTTGAATTACAGAGTAAAAATAAATAAATAATATCAATAAACTGTTTTCACTTGGCATACAAATATACTGTATATTTGAAATCAAATCTTTATTATATTGTGGAAATAATGGTGTGCACGGATTTCTGCTAGTCACAGGCTGTGTCATGCCCCGCCAACCTGTGTCTTAGAATAAGAGGGAGATGAAGCCTCCATCCATCTGCATATTATATCCTGACCCCATTGTATTTAGCTGGGTAGTGGGCATGGAGGAGGAGGGAGGGAGTGGGCTGTTATTTACCACTGTGTATACGCCCACGTGTGTCACTCTATAGTTACATGGACTGCTCAGATGTTATAGGGAGGACATGCTTAGCATAAGTCACTGAAAACTGTGCATGTGCAGAGTTTCCACTACAGCTGCAAATTCTCTAGCTGAATTGGGGACATGAACAGAAGGTGGAGACAGAGATCAGTAGGAACAACCAGTTTTTTTGCAAAATACAGAAAACAAATCTCATTTGGGCCAAACTATGGATCCAACTGAATCCGATTCAACCCTTTCTTCTTCTCGTTCTCAACAGAGGGGTCCACTATTTAATGCTTCACAAGCGTTTAAACATTTACGGAAGAGGTCACAGGCCTCAGGTGGTAGTGTTTCCTCATCTCTTTCTACACTGCACAATGTAATTCTCAAGGTTCTGGGATCATCAATTGTAGCTTCCAAAACACAACAGGCTAACAATGATACATGGTACAAACCAATCTCTTCTGTAGTGGTACAAAATTAGTTGATGCCTTCCTTATGCCCCATGTCTTGGGTCTACCATCTTACATACGGGACACCACTGATCTTCTAAAGCACATCAAGGGGATTCAGATCCCTCCGGATGCCCTGCACTTGGCTATTAATATTGAGGCTCTATACTCGAGTATCCCCCACGAGCAGGGCATCCGGATGGCTGAATCCTTTCTGACAGAGCAGGACCAATCAACCTCACTAAACAATTTTATTTAAAATTGTTACATTTTATTCTAACCCAAAAGTACTTTGTGTTTAAGGAACAACACTTTTTACAAACCTAAGGGGACCTCATGTGCGCCTTCCTACGCAAATCTTTACCTTGGCGGTTGGGAGAGACAGGTATTCAGAGGACATATTCATACCATACCTTAATTATGTCCTCTTTTGATACAGGTTTATCAATGACTGGTTCATTGTATGGACAGGCACTGAAAAATTACTAATAGAATTTATTCAACAACTTAACATCATCAACATGAACCTACACTCTACCTGGAGTCATGATGATAGACAGATCTCCTTCTTGGATTTGATGATTATCAAACAACCAGATGGGACAATTGGTACTGATTTGTACTGTAAACCCACAGCCAGTAAAACTCTGTTACATGCTTCTAGCGCACACCCAAGACCTCTTGTCCGCAGTATTCCTTACATGCAGTATCTGCAGCTAAGGAAAGTGGCTTTTGTACGCATGCTAATTTGTTACGCGAACGTCTTCTACTCAGGGGTTATATACAAACTAATCTTAAGAAGGCATTCAACCGAGCTCTGGCCCATACTAGAACTTCTTTGTTGTATGACCACCCTAAACCTAAGCGATCAGACACGGTCAAGATCATTATGAGATTCTCGGCCCATCACCAACAACTTCAAACTATTTTATCTGACCATTGGCACTTGTTAGCTGACCATCATATTCTTAAGACGTATGTCAGGACAGCCCCTGAATTGTTTTTTCGCAGAGCTATCTCCCTAAGGGACCGGCTGACTAGTAGTCATTATAGAACTAAAATACGACCCCCATCTGGTCCCCGTAGTACCTCCTGGTGGGGACAAAGCCTATGTTTGCCCTTGGGTACTTGAGGGTACTACTACAAACTACCCAATGGTGAATTATTTTTAACACACACCCCTGCCAATTGTGGCACGACAGGGGTGATACATCTGATGATTTGCAATTGCAACGCTTTAACGTAGGGAAAACCATCCGGGAGCTCCGCCAACGGATTAGTGATTATTTATACTACTTTACCAATGGAAAACTAACTACTTTAGGCTGTCATCTTGGACTATATCATAAATTCAACCCACAGGTGGTCAAATTTCTGGTTCTGGAAGTAGTCCCCCAAGACTCAAGGGGTGGCAACTGGGACAGGGCCATCTTACAACATGTGACCCTGTGGATTGAGAGGCTTAGGACCTCAACAGAAAAAAAATCAGCAATGTTCAGCTGTTGGCAATAAATAGCATTTTTAGGCATTTTCAGTTTTTGGACGAAAATGTACTCGTCAACCAAATTATGCTTATTGAATTCGATAATTGTAATTTACCTGACAGATATAGTTATGAAATGAAGATGGAAGACCGATATGTACAGTGAAGGAGAAATTTACAGGAAAGTACGTGGAGTGATGACAAACGCAAATGGCACTGATTGATGCATTCATATCTCAATCTCTTTCAGTCACAGTGGGTGACACAAGCAAGCGGGAACTGCTCAAAAAAAGCGTATCGCCAATTATTATACTGTTAGAGAACAGTGTAGGATGAGTAATCTTCCCATTAGTGCCTTTGGAAACATGCACACTCTTAAAGACTGAAAGGTAATCTTAGCACACAGTCTAGAAATATGATGATTCAATCTGACATGACTCAGGCATCGTGCATGCCAACTTCTATCAGTCTTCCTTAGTGTTTGATTATAAACAGCAGTTATTCACCTTCCCTAGAAATGCTGTGTACTTGTTGCAGAGGCGAAACCATGAAAGTCTCCATTGGTAAATCTTCACAGTGTAGACCTCCATGTTAAAGAATGTATGCAGTCTGGCACTCAAGCAGTGCATAGTACATGTTGATGTTGCCCTGGGTTTTTGGTATTTTAAGCCTGTGCCACCAGAACCAGTAATAGCTGAACTAGATGCTATGGTTGTAGTTAAAGTGGTTGTAAAGGCTCAAGGTTTTTTACCTTCGTGCATTCTATGCACGAAGGTAAAAAACCTTCTGTGTGCAGCAGCCTCCCCCAGCCCCCCTAATACTTACCTAAGCCCCATCTCGGTCCAGTGATGTGCACAAAAGCAGCGTCTCTCCTGAATCTCTTCCTACTCATTGACTGAGACAGCCGTTGGCTCGTGCTACTGTCAATCACAGCCAGTGAGCCAATGAGGAGAGAGCTGCTTGCTATAGGGGCACTCGGGAGGAGAGAGGGGTCAGGAGCGCAGGTGGGGGACATAAGAAGAGTAGGATTGGGGCTGCTCTGTGCAAAATCACTGCACAGAGCAGGTAAGTATAACATGTTTATTTAACCACTGATGGACCGCCCGCCATCATTATACGTCGGCTGTTTGAAGAGGGATATTGTTGTTATGGCAGCAGCTAGCTACCATAACCCCGGTATCTTCTTCTTCAATGGACGGTCCACTTTCAGATAGAAGTGGTCTCTGCGGTGGATTCACCGTGAGATCACTTTTATCGGCGGCGGGAAAGGGCCCCCCGCTCTCCGGTGCCCTCCGTCCCTCCGGAGCTGCCGGTAGTGGCGGAGGCGATTGCATCCTCTCACTGGCTTGGTATGAAGCTGAGTGAGGGGAAGATGGCCCCCACCTGTCTCCATACCATGGCAGGGCGGAAGCGACGTCAAAATGTCACTTCCGCCCATAGCTCTTAAAGGAACATTTTTTTATTTTTTTCAAATGACATTTATTTTTTTTTTTATTGCATTTTAGTGTAAATATGAGATCTGGGGTCTTTTTGACCCCAGATCTCATATTTAAGAGGGTCTGTCATGCTTTTTTTCTATTACAAGGGATCTTTACATTCCTTGTAATAGGAATAACAGTGACAACATTTTTTTTTTTTTTTTTTTAAAGAACAGTGTAAAAATTTAAAATAAAAAGGTAAAATAAATAAGAAAAAAAAATGTAAATGCGCCCCGTCCCGCCAAGCTCGCATGCAAAAGTGATAGCATATGTGAGTAGCGCCCGCTACTAAAAAATGGTGTTCAAACCACACATGTGAGGTATCACCGTGGTCAAGCGAGAGCAATAATTCTAGCCCTAGACCTTCTCTGTAACTCAAAACATGCAACCTGTAGAATTTTTTAAACATCGCAACTTTGAAGCGTGACATGTTGGGTATCAATTTACTCGGCGTAACATCATATTTCACAATATAAAAAAAATTGGGCTAACTTTACCGTTGTCTTATTTTTTAATTAAAAAAGGGAATTTTTTCCAAAAAAGTGCGCTTGTAAGACCGCTGCGCAAATACGGTGTGACAAAAAGTATTGCAATGACCGCCATTTTATTCTCTAGGGTGTTAGAAAAAAATATATATAATGTTTGGGGGTTCTTCCGGACATCAGCTCAAACCACTCCTTAACCTACCCCAGCAGTGAAAAGATTCTCTCTAAGGAGTTTATTCTATTCTGTCATGTTTGACACATCAAAGTTACTGCCAACATAGGCTAGAGGGCCAAACCAGTTAACTCAAGCTGGGATCTAACCCTTCTGGTGGTAATTCTGTTAACATGGATCACTGGAAAATACACATTAGGCATGGTCCTCCTATTTGTGAATCCCTTTTCAAAAGGAAATGCACTGGCACAGTCTTGCATGGGGCCCAGGACCTTTTAGAATGTTTCCATTCCGTAGGGAGGAAATCTATAAACAGCACATGTAGTGGATAGGTCTTGCATCCACAGGAGCTCTAAAAGACCCAAAGCCTATAACAGCAGGCTGATCTTTCAAATGCTGGATGATACACACATAAGGCTTGAAACAACTGCTTCAACCCAAGAAAAGCCATTTTCAACTGTTCAGATTCTGAATCTCAATCAGAGATGACAACAGGGACTGCAAACCTGGTTTGGCTTACTGCTCCAGTTGCTGCACACAAACAGCTGAAGACCCTTTAGACCCCATTCACACAGGGACGACTTGTCAGGCGACCTAGTCGCCTGACAAGTCGCCTCCCGTTCTGTACTATGGAGCCGTTCTAAGGGGAGCGATGCAAGTCGCTCCGACTTAGAAAAAGGTTCCTGTATGACTTCGGGGGCGACTTGGGGCGACTTGCATAGACTTCTATGCAGAAGTCGTTTTGCAAGTCGCCCGGCCATTCGTTTGCAGGTCGCCTCGCTGAGGCGACCGGCAAGTCGTGTTGCCCCTGTGTGAATGGGGTCTTAATGAAGGGGATACAACAAAAAGACCAGCCCCACCGGGACTTTAAAGGCAGGTATCAGACCAGGTAAACGAGTATAGAAGGTAAAATCAATGTTTCTCCTGTGAACTCGATTGTGGTTTGGCCTCCCACCATGAGACCAACCGTATGTTCCAGACTCTAAGCTAAATATAATGTTCTGTACATTTGTATGGCTATATGTTTGATCTTAATTTTGTACCCCGGTGATTACAATCACCCTTTTAAGATGTTTCAATAAACACCCTTGATTTTACCTTCTATACTTGTTTACCTGGTCTGACACCTGCCTTCAAAGTCCTGATGGGGCTGTTCTTGTTGTATGTGCATTTATGGGATGGGGCAGTGAGTCTCCAGTTCCCTACAACACTTAGCTTGTTTTCTTTAATGAAGGGGACCCAGATTTTAAACTATCGTTTCCATTTGGGGACACAGAATAAACACCCTCAGAACCATTGGGGGAATGAGGTTACCCGTAGCAGCTGGACTATACTCTATGTGTCTCTGAATTTTGTGCCACCTGGTGTTCAGCATCTAGGTCCTCTAGGTGAGAACTCAATTACTCACAAACCCAGGCAGCCGGTGCTGATGGGGTTTTCAGGCAGTAGGAGATGACCAAGTCACTGTGGTTGAGCAGTTGGACAGAATTGAAGAGCCAATTGTGCTTCAGGAGCAGAAGCGAACGCGAAACACAACACTCCACCTAGCTAATAACATCAATGTTCAATCACCTAGCCTTGAACCAAACCACGGTGAAGATGGTGAAGGTGAGAAATTTAAAAAATAGTGGCCAGTGGTGCCAACTGTAAAGTAGCTCCTGGGGCTTCAGCCTGACTAGGGGCTGTGTCACAGCTCTGGACCAAGAAAATGATTTTGAAAAGTTTTAAATTTAAGATAATGAGGTGTCCAAAAACATGTTATTACACAATTAGTCATTGCATAGGCATGTTCTATTTATTTATTAGTTTGCAGTCCAGAGAAGATAACATTTTAATCATTGTTGTCCTACACATGGACTATGTGCCATAGATCCAACAGCACTGTGTATCTACTGCTTGGCGACAACCACTTAAAGGCCAACTCAGAGAATTTCAATAACCCTATCCCCCCCACCCCATAAAATATATGGGTTTATAGGATTTGGAAATCATTGCATTCTGTTTTTATGTAGATTTTACACAGCACCCCATCATTTTTGGAATTGGGGTTGTATAATAGAAGCTTAGTATTTGGCTCATTTACAGAGATAAAGTTACGTTACCACCATTTGTTACTATATAAAATTAAAATTTTCGCTTACAGGTGCACACATTGCAAATATAAATATATTATAGGTGTAAAGTATTTATCATATCAGAGAATTACAATAACCCCCCCCCCCCCCCCACCCCTCGCACTGCAAGGGTTTATTGCTTGTTAATGCTAAATGGTTTGAAATATTGTGTGATACTTACATTACTCCTCGCTCCGGGAGACATTATCTGTTTGGGTGACTGTTCCTCTAAAGACTTTCCTATAAAGCACTCCAGGCTGCAGACACAAGATGATATCATCAAGTACCATGCAGGGCTAATAGCTCTGCATTTAATGTGAGGATGATGAGAGACTGCCCATAACGAAGGAGAAAACCAGAGCCTGCTGGAGCAAGCAATACGGCTTATTCCTTATCCCCTAGAGTTAAAGTGGAATTAAACACAAAAAACAACATTTATTATATTGCAGATTAATATACAATATTGCAACAAATTAGGTGTCCTAAACATCTGTTTAAGCTTCACATGAAATTTGTGTCGCTCAAACGATCTTACAGAATTTTTCTTTGCAATATTCAATGATATTGTGCGCCAGTCTGTTACATATTGGATCATGCTATTGCTTACCATTCGGTCATTGCATATATGGATTGTACTATTCAAGCCAATTCGGGTCAAGGAATAGATATACTTAAAATTGCCCTTTCCTAGAGGATTGCTTTGGAAGCTTTTCTCAAAGTCTTTGCGTTTGGGGAA
This sequence comes from Aquarana catesbeiana, assembly GCF_042186555.1. Lineage (NCBI taxonomy): Eukaryota > Metazoa > Chordata > Amphibia > Anura > Ranidae > Aquarana > Aquarana catesbeiana. The sequence goes on from NC_133326.1 coordinate 212,665,943, forward strand.
AGATAACTGTAATAAAAAATGTTTGTAATATACAATATATGTAATCAAAGGTTCACCTTCAAGGAGATCATATTGACTATAGATTAGTTAGAATTAAGGCCCCTTTCACACTGGGGCGGTGGGGGCGTCGGCAGTAAAACAGCGATATTTTTTGCGCTGTTTTACCGTCGTTTTTGCGGCGGTATTCGGCCGCTAGCGGTGCGGTTTTAACCCCCGCTGGCGGCCGAAAAAGGGTTAAAAACGCTCGTACAGCGTGGCTATAGCCGCGGTATTGCCGCGGTATAGCCGCGCTGTCCCATTGATTTCAATGGGCTGGAGCGGTTTAGGAGCGGTGAATACACCGCTCCTTCACCGCTCCAAAGAAGCGGTTGGCAGGACTTTTTTCTACCGTCATGCCAGCGCACCGCTTCAGTGTGAAAGCCCTCGGGCTTCCACACTGAACAAACAGCGGAGGCTGTTTAGGGGCGGTTTGCAGGCGGTATTTTTAGCGCAATACCGCCTGCAAACCGCCCAGTGTGAAAGGGGCCTAAGGGAAAAGATGCCTAAAAAAAGAAAACTAACAAGGCCACCACATTGGTGAGCTGCAATTTAATACATTTTTGGTTTTGCCTTTAATACTACTTTAAGCAATTAAGAGAATCTGGCAGCTAAATAATACTTCTATAATAGGAGCAGGCCAAACCAGGTTTATTTGTTGCAGATTAAAAAAAAAAAAAAAAAAAAAAAGACTTAAACAGCTTTGGGAATAATATTAATATGAAAAAACTTATATGAGGTTTTTTGTGATCTGATGTGGACCTACTTTTAATATGATGTTGGTACTAGACGTGCTTTATAAATTACATTGCAATAAATACCAATACAAAGTTAGCCTGATATTCTATGAATACTTTCTTGCAAAAAAATAAATACTTCACACCTAAAATATATTTATATTTGCGATATGTGCATCTGTAGGTCTCTTTCACACGGACTTGTCCGTGTATGGAGCCCGCTCTGCTCAGCGGGGGATCGCTCCGTGGATCCCCGCTGAGCAGGCAAATGACAGGTCTGTCTCTGCACACTGTGCAGGGACGGACCTGTCAGAGCGCCGCTCTCCCCTATGGGGGATCAGATGAAGATGGACCGTAGAGTTCGTCGTCACCCGATCCGATGACTGATGGAAAAGTAGGTTTTTCCCTCGTTACACTTTTTCGGATCAGAGCGGGTCGGATGTCAGCGGACACGTCACCGCTGACATCCGATGCTCCATAGAGGTCTATGGAGTGGCCGTTCAGGTCCGCCTAAAAAAATGACAGGCGGACCTGAGTGGATCATTCGTGTGAAAGAGGCCTAAGTGAAAATTTTAATTTTATATAGTAACCAACGGCGGTAATGTAACTTTATCTCTGTAAATGAGGCAAATATTTCAGTACTGGGTGTACGATGCTTTATGATTTGCTGCCACCTTGTGGACACTCATTTTCATTGACATCTAGTACCAAATCATTTGTTTTATAAGCTACTAAGCTTCTATTTCACAACCCCAATTCCAAAAAAGTTGGGACACTGTGTAAAATTGACATAAAAACAGAATGCAATGATTTGCAAATCTCTTAATCCCATATATTCACAATAGGAAACAGAAAATATATCAAATGATTAAACTGAGAAAATATACCTATTTAAGAAAAATAAAGTAATTATGAAACTGATGGCAGCAACATGTTTTAAAAAAAAGTTGGGATAGGGCAACAAAAAGCTGGCAAAGTAAGTGGTACTAACAATGAAGAGCTGGAAGAACATTTTGCAACTAATTAGGGATATTGGTAACAGTTCAGTTTCATGATTGGGTATAAAAAGAGCATCTTAGAGTGTCTCAGAAGTAAAGAAAAGCTGTGTCTAAAAATTGTCAAATGTGAAATTGCAAAGACTTTAAATAAGTTATCATCAGTAAATATCATCAAAAGATGTCAGGAACATGGAGAAATCTCTGTGCACAAGTGACAAGGCTGAAACGCAATATTGGATGCCCATGATATTCAGGCACTCAGACCAGGGGCGGATCCAGGGGGGGGCAACGGGGTAATTGCCCCCTCCGAGAAAGGCGGGTGAGTGACTGTGAGAGACTGCGGGCGGCTCCGTAAGTGAGAGAGCCGCCGGGCGGCTCCGTGAGTGAGAGAGCCACCGGGTGGCTCCGTGAGTGAGAGAGCCGCCGGGTGGCTCCGTGAGTGAGAGAGCCGCCGGGTGGCTCCGTGAGTGAGAGAGCCGCCGGGCGGCTCCATAGGTGAGAGAGAGAGCCGCCGGGCGGCTCTGCAGGAGAGAGACAGCGGGCTGGCCCGGCGGCTCAGTTGGTGACATGTGCCGCTCGATGTGTTTGTGGGCAGGCTGCTGGCCAATCAGGGAGCTGGCGGGCGGGGGAGCAGAGAGATGACATCATCTCTCACTGCCCGGCGCCCGCCCTGCATCCCTGCAGTTCCCCCCCACCATGTAGGCAGCTGCAGCAGCAGAGAGATTACATCATCTCTCTGCTGCCTGTCTCTGGGACACAAGAGACCACCTTAGCAGGTGGCAAGTGACAATCTTCATCTGGTGACAGGCGACGTGGCAAGTGACAATCTGCAACATGTGGCAGGCGATGTGGCAAGTGACAATCTGCATCTGGTGACAGGTGACGTGGCAAGTGACAATCCGCAACATTTGGCAGGCGACGTGGCAAGTGACATGGCAAGTGACAATCCGCAACGTGGCAGGCGACGTGGCAAGTGACAATCTGCATCTGGTGACAAGCGACGTGGCAAGTGACAATCTGCATCTGGTGACAGGCGACGTGGCAAGTGACAATCCGCAACATGTGGCAAGCGACGTGGCAAGTGACAATCTGCATCTGGTGACAGGTGACGTGGCAAGTGACAATCTGCATCTGGTGACAGGCGACGTGGCAAGTGACAATCCGCAACATGTGGCAGGCGACGTGGCAAGTGACAATCTGCATCTGGTGACAGGCGACGTGACAAGTGACAATCCGCAACATGTGGCAGGCGACGTGGCAAGTGACAATCTGCATCTGGTGACAGGTGACGTGGCAAGTGACACACTCGGGGCTCCCACTGATTCTGCATTATGGTGAGTTAAACTATTTAATTTTTTATAACAATGTAATAATAGTAATAATGCGCTTCAATCATCCTGACACCATAACAACCATGGTGCCGTGATGATTGAAGCGCCAACACCAGCCATTTCCCCGATAGATGTACCCCAAAAAAATATATTTTCTGGCAGTGCCCCTCCTGAGACTAGACTCTGGATCTGCCCCTGACTCAGACAGCACTGTATTAAAAGCAGGCATAATTCTGTGATGTTCTGTCCATAAGATTGAGGGGAAGGAGCCTGTCCTCGATTGAAATAAGGCCTTCCCTTACCCCTACCCTGTGTTTTATACGAGGAGTGATGAGATACATGTCTCCCCTTTTAAAGGGGTTTGATGTTAGATGGTCCTCTAAAGGGGGATCCATGGGGTTCATTTTGGGATAAGTGTGTCCCAGGTGGACCACCTGCCCTACACTCTGAGATGTCACTTCCATCTCAGAGCTTCCATTGATTGTCTGTTCGGCAGTTAATTTCTTTTGCAACTCAAAGACAGTCCTTCCCTGATAATCAGCCAAATCCCTATTGTATTTTTTCTTTTTCCTAATTTTCTGTTCCCTCTCCTTCTCAAGGAGAAAGTGTTGATGGACATCACTGCATGGGTTCAGGAATAATTCCAAAAATCACTGTCTGTGGACACAGTTCACTGTGCCATCCAAAAATGCAAGGTAAAGTTCTATCATGCAAAGAGGAAGCCATATCTGAACATGATAAAAGAATGCTGCCGTCTTCTCTGGGCCAAAGCTCATTTAATATTGTCTGTTGCAAAGTGGAAAACTGTTTTGTGGTCAGACAAACTGAAATTTGACATTCTTCTTGGCAACCATGGGCGCAGTGTCCTCCGGACAAAAGATCAGAGTGACCTCTTGGCTTGTAATCAGTACTCAGTTCAAAAGCCTGCATCCCTAATGGAATTGGGGTGCATTAGTGTGTATGGAATGCATAGTTGCCAACATTGAAAAAAAATTTTTAGGGACACTTTTTTGGCTGTAGGCGGAGTCTTATTATAATTAGGGGGCGAGGCATGTGTTTGTAGACGTGGCACAGGGGGAAAGTAAAAATGCGGCACACGAAGCATGCCGTGGCGAAAAATGGGCATGGTTTACGCAAAATAGTGGGCGTGTCTTAAGTGGGCATGGCTCAAAGGGGGTGTGGTTAGAGTCTGAGATGAATGAGGGATGGAGAGGGAAAGGGGGGAGAGGGATGGAGGGACAGCAGGCCCAGATCCTACACAACAATGGAAATATGTGTATTCTAGAAAGTTTAACAACCAGCAAAAAAGATACTCCAAACACCTGGTGTTAGCGCTTCAATCATCCCGGCACCATGGTTGTTATGGTGTCAGGATGATTGAAGTGCATTATTTCTATTATTACATTGTAATATAAAATAAAATCATTCAACTCACCATAATAATGAATCAGTGGGATCCCTGAGCGTGTCACCTGCCACGTCGCCTGCCACCAGGCGTCCGTCCTTGCATCAGGTGCCCCCAGCAGAGTCCGTCCTTGCATCACGTGTCCCAGCAGAGTCCGTCCTTGCATCAGATGTCTCCAGCAGAGCCCCCCCTTACATCAGATGTCCCCAGCAGAGCCCCCCCTTACATCAGGTGTCCCCAGCAGAGCCCCCCTTACATCAGGTGTCACCAGCGGAGCTCCCCTTACATCAGATGTCCCCAGCGGAGCCCCCCCTTACATCAGATGTCCCCAGCGGAGCCCCCCTTACATCAGGTGTCACCAGCGGAGCCCCCCTTTACATCAAGTGTCACCAGCGGAGCCCCCCTTACATCAGGTGTCACCAGCAGAGCCCCCCCTTACATCAGGTGTCCCCAGCGGAGCCCCCCTTACATCAGGTGTCACCAGCGGAGCCCCCCCTTACATCAGGTGTCCCCAGCGGAGCCCCCTTACATCAGGTGTCACCAGCGGAGCCCCCCTTACATCAGGTGTCACCAGCGGAGCCCCCCCTTACATCAGGTGTCCCCAGCGGAGCCCCCCTTACATCAGATGTGCCCAGCGGAGCCCCCCTTACATCAGGTGTCACCAGCGGAGCCCCCCTTTACATCAAGTGTCACCAGCGGAGCCCCCCTTACATCAGGTGTCACCAGCAGAGCCCCCCCTTACATCAGGTGTCCCCAGCGGAGCCCCCCTTACATCAGGTGTCACAAGCAGAGCCCCCCCTTACATCAGGTGTCCCCAGCGGAGCCCCCCCTACATCAGGTGTCACCAGCGGAGCCCCCCCTTACATCAGGTGTCACCAGCAGAGCCCCCCCTTACATCAAGTGTCACCAGCGGAGCCCCCCTTACATCAGGTGTCACCAGCAGAGCCCCCCCTTACATCAGGTGTCCCCAGCGGAGCCCCCCTTACATCAGGTGTCACCAGCGGAGCCCCCCCTTGCATCAGGTGTCCCCAGCGGAGCCCCCCTTACATCAGGTGTCACCAGCGGAGCCCCCCTTACATCAGGTGTCACCAGCGGAACCCCCCCTTACATCAGGTGTCACCAGCGGAACCCCCCCTTACATCAGGTGTCCCCAGCGGAGCCCCCCTTACATCAGATGTCCCCAGCGGAGCCCCCCTTACATCAGGTGTCACCAGCGGAGCCCCCCTTTACATCAAGTGTCACCAGCGGAGCCCCCCTTACATCAGGTGTCACCAGCAGAGCCCCCCCTTACATCAGGTGTCCCCAGCGGAGCCCCCCTTACATCAGGTGTCACCAGCGGAGCCCCCCTTACATCAGGTGTCACCAGCGGAGCCCCCCTTACATCAGGTGTCCCCAGCGGAGCCCCCCTTACATCAGGTGTCACCAGCGGAGCCCCCCTTACATCAGGTGTCACCAGCGGAGCCCCCCCTTACATCAGGTGTCACCAGCGGAGCCCCCCCTTACATCAGATGTTCTCAGCGGAGCCCCCCTTACATCAGGTGTCCCGAGCGGAGCCCCCCTTACATCAGATGTTCCCAGCGGAGCCCCCCCTTACATCAGATGTCCCCAGCAGAGCCCCCCTTACATCAGGTGTCCCGAGCGGAGCCCCCCTTACATTAGATGTTCCCAGCAGAGCCCTCCCTTACATCAGATGTCCCCAGTGGAGCCCCCCTTACATCAGATGTCCCCAGCGGAGCCCCCCCTTACATCAGGTGTCCCCAGCGGAGCCCCCCTTACATCAGGTGTCCCCAGCGGAGCCCCCCTTACATCGTGTCCCCAGCGGTGCCCCCCTAACATCAGGTGCCCCCCTAACATCAGGTGTCCCCAGCGGTGCCCCCCCTCCTAACATCAGGTGTCCCCAGCGGTGCCCCTCCCCTTACCTTTCCATAGCAGACCGGCAGCGGGGTGGGGGGGTAGGCGGGACGAGGCGGAGCGGGGCGCAGGGTGGACGGCGATGCAGGAGCTTTGTCTAGCCGCCCAGCCATTCCTGGTCTCCTTAAAAATGGCGGCCGGCGGAGACAATCTCTCCCCCGGCCGCGGACCTCTAGCAGCGGCGGCGAAAATTCGTAAAAAAAAAACGGATTTCTCTGGACATTTCCCGGGAAACAATAAACTCGGGAAGAGTTCAAATCCCGGGAATGTCCCGGGAAATCAGGGACAGTTGGTAGGTATGGGAATGGGCAGCTTGCACATCTGGAGAGGCATCATCTATGCTGAAAGATATATCCAGGTTTTCGCCTAGGTTAACACTGAAGGAGGGTTTGAAATTGTGCTAGTTCAGCTGAACTTACACGATTTTTAACCCACATTTCAGTCCGACTTCAGGAGCGACTTCAGAGACATCTGTGTGGGTTCCTGCACAGATGTCTATTGAAATCACCCCCAAAGTCGCCAAAAGTCGGTGTGTTGCCGCAGTCCCCGAAGTCGGTGCGTCGCCGCAAAGTCAGCATCGCCGTTGCCAGCAATAGACGGCGATTTGACATGTCAAATCGGATTTCATAACGGCCCGATGTGAAAGTGGGCTTCGTGCAGCATATGCTGCCATAGGGGGGACATATTTTTCAGGGAAGGACTTGCATGTTTCAGCAGGACAATGCTAAACCATATATTTCATTTATGATAACAGCATGGCTTTGTAGTAGAAGAGTCCAGGTGCTTAACTGGCCTGCCTGCAGTGCAGACCTTTCACCAACTGAAAATATTTGGTGCATTTTTAAACAAATAATACGACAAAGAACCCAGAACTGTTGAGCAGTTAGAATTCTATATCAGGCAAGAATGGAACAACATTTCTGTCCTAAAACTCCAGCAACTGGTCTCCTCAGTTCCCAGATGTGTACAGTGTATATAAAAAAAGGGGGAAAGAAGGATGGCGGGACTTTAACGAGGCACATGGGAGCAACAAAATTGGTTAAATATAGATATTTTTAAATGGTTCAAATTATCACAAATTTATTCATATCAAGAACATTTAATGCATTTTGCTTTATATACATGTCCGTATATTTTATTATAATTCATCAGAACCAAGCATTTATACATAAATAGACATTCCAACAGAAAGTTGGTACAGATTATATAATATATAGAATGAGACATGATTTTATGGACAAAAAATAGTTGTATCAATTGTAACAATAAGAGTACACCCTACATAGGGCTGGTATGGAGAACATATTAAAGATGTAACACTTTGTATGGCCGTTCCTTTTATACTTATTTTTAGTTTATCTTTAATATGTTCTCCATACCAGCCCTATGTAGGGTGTACTCTTATTGTTACAATTGATACAACTATTTTTTGTCCATAAAATCATGTCTCATTCTATATATTATATAATCTGTACCAACTTTCTGTTGGAATGTCTATTTATGTATAAATGCTTGGTTCTGATGAATTATAATAAAATATACGGACATGTATATAAAGCAAAATGCATTAAATGTTCTTGATATGAATAAATTTGTGATAATTTGAACCATTTAAAAATATCTATATTTAACCAATTTTGTTGCTCCCATGTGCCTCGTTAAAGTCCCGCCATCCTTCTTTCCCCCTTTTTTTATATACAAATTGCCGGGATGGAGGTGGGGACTTGAACGGCCCCGCTCAACCTCATTTAAAGTCCCAAAATCCTTGTTTTTAAAACATTTTTCTAATGTGTACAGTGTGTTGTTAAAAGAGGGGATTATACACTGTGGTAAACAAAGCCCTGTCGACGTGTTGCTGCCATCAATTTCATAATTACCTTCTTTTTTTAAATGATAGGTTTTCTCAGTTTAAACATTTGATATGTTTTCTATTTTCTACTAAGAATAAAATATGGATTTATGAGATTTGCAAACCATTGCATTTTGTTTTCACATGGATTTCACACAGCGTCCCAACTTTTTTGCAATTGGATTTGCAGCAGAAAACGGAATGTTTCTTCTTTTCTGTGATTTTTTTTTGTCCAAGTGTGTTATACTGTCCCTGTCAATTGTAAGGGTTGTGATTGGTCGGGTATTAAGATCAAACTGGACAATGCCCCGCCCTGCTTCTCCTTGCATAGAACAGCTACCCACCTGCTGTAGATGGAACCCTCCACTATACTGTCACAATCACTCCTGGCTGTAGGCCCGCTCATGACATTTCTGGTCATAGGCCTTAAAAACTTTGAGAATAAAGGAATGTCCACACACAAATGCATTTTCCACACTTTACTGTACAGTGTTTCCCTGAAAATAAGCCCTAGTTTAAAGTGGTTGTAAAATCCTAAAATGCACTGTATTACAGTATTAAATAATGTAAACTGTGCATGTTTCTTCTTATAGCGCCGGTTGGCGCGCAGCTGATCCCCTGCTGTTCTCCTCGTCTCCTCTCCTGTCAGCGGGGGACCTCCCTCTGCAGTGCTCAGAGTGGGGAAGACAGATCAGGTGGGTCACGGAAGCGCTGAGTGGCGCTATAAGAAGGTATTTATCACAAATAGATTACAGAAACATGCACAGTTTACATTATATAATACTGTAATACGGTGCATTTTAGGATTTTACAAGCAATTTATTCAGTTCCACTGGCCACTGGGGATTCCTGACAGGTAGGGAGGGAGATGGGTAGAGAAGACAGCACATGACAAGCCCTACCCTGAAAATTGTTGCCTAAATTAATATAAGACTCAGGCTTATTTTCGGGGAAACACGGTAGCTTTGCAAGATTTCTGTGACATCTGACATCACATTGACATACTAGCAGAATTCTTCAGCATGGAATGTCACGCACAGGAGTAGACATGCTGTGGTTGACATTTTGTAAGCCATCTTCCCTTTGCACCTCCACTTCTAGGGAGCACCACAGCGTTGAGACCACTTCCCCCATACTAAGTTCACAGTATTAAGCTTTATAATCAATGTGTCCTCATTAGTTTATTAATTTCTTCCAAAGTCCCTTCCATAGCTTTGCCCAGTTGGGCACGCTCCCAGATGACACATTGATTCCCAGGTGTATTAGTACTCACGTTAGAGGCCTGGCCTAAAATGCCTTATGCACTCCAGTCACGACCTGCAGAATACCATAAAAAGAGTCAGGGTGACTACATCTGTTCCTACTGAATTCTGAACCACCTCAAACTGGATTTCAGCCCTTTAGATGGTCTTGTAGGTCAGTAGCCAATTACATCCTAGTAGCTCTGGGGTGTTTGGTTCTCATGCCCCACCTCCCTAGGTCCTTTCCATCTTGGCACTTATATGGGTGCTAACTTCACCCATTACATCACTAAAGGAAGGTTTTCTCTAAAATGGGCCTAAGACTCAATTACCAATTTACCTTTACAATACTTGGAACAGAGCCATCTAGGGGCAAACAGGTTAACTGCACCTGCCGACACAGTTATGGCCTTTACCACAAACAACATTTAAAAAAGGGCTATGTTGCATGTTAAAGCAATACTTTCCATATGATTGATGACGATATTCTTCTAATAAAACTTTATTTGGGAGATGTGATATTCTAAAAAAAATTATTAGTTTTACATATATTCATGATAACCACTTTGGCCGTTCAGAGAAGCAGCAGAGTCAGTCTGGCTTATACACTATATTGCTTTGGGACGCCTGCCTTTACACGCACGTGAACTTTCACCGCTTAAGGACTGCCCCATGCAGATATAATGTGGCACGGAGACCCTCCTGCACGTACAGGTACGTGATTTCATGCAGTGGGTCTGGGGCGCGCTCGCGCACCGCCGGTAACCCACTCCTGCTGTGATTGGACACAGCGGGAGCCAATCAGCTGGTCCAGCAGCCAAGACCCACCGATCATTCACAGAAGAGGCAGAACGGCAGCCTGCCTATGTAAACAAGGCAAACCGCTGTTCTGTGAGGGAGGAAGATGGAGATCCTGTTTTTCTGCCAAGCAGGAACACGGAGCTCTCTTTTCCTCCAGTCACAGCTTTCCCCCTACAGTTAGAAAGCACTCCTTAGGAGCACACTTAAACCTTTGATCACCCCTGATGTTAACCCCTTCCCTGCCAGTGTCATTAGTACAGTTACAGTGCATATTATTTAGCACTGATCACTGTATTAGTTCCACTGGTCCCCAAAAAAAGTGTCAAAAATGTCAGTTAGGTTTCCGATTTGTCCACCACAATGTCGCAGTCCCACTAAAAATCACTGATCGCCACCCTTACTAGTAAAAAATATAAAATAAATAAAAACACCATAAAAATATCACCTAGTTTGTAGACAATATAACTTTTGCGCAAACCAATCAGTATATGCAAGTTGCAATTGATTTTTTTTTTTACCAAAGATATGTAGCAGAATACATATTGGCCTAAATTGAAGAAGAAATTTGATTTTTTAAATTTTTTTTATTGGATATGTTTTATATAGTATAAAGTATAAAATATTGTTTTTTTTAAAAATTGTTCGTCTTTTTCTGTTTATAGCGCAAAAAATAAAAACCGCAGAGGTGATCAAATACTACCAAAAGAAAGCTCTAGTTGTAGGGAAAACATCAATTTTATTTGTTGCACCACCGCACAACTGTCAATTAAAGTAACGCAGTTCTGTATCGCAAAAAATGGCCCAGTCATGAGGGGGGGGTAAACCTTCCAGGGCTGAAGTGGTTAATGGCATACCGGTCTTAGTCTGTAGTGTTCAATATTGAGTCGCCCCACCCTTTGCGGCTATAACAGCTTCAACTCTTCTGGGAAGGCTGTACATAAGGTTTAGGAGTGTGTCTATGGAAATGTTTGACCATTCTTTCAGAAGCGCATTTGTGAGGTCAGGCACTGATGTTGGAAGAGAAGGCCTGGCTCGCAGTCTCCGCTCTAATTCATTCCGACGTTGTTCTATCGGATTAAGGCCTATTTCTACATGCGAACACCAAATAAGATGTGACACAATCCTGCAACTTTTCTATATATAGTTTTTTTAATTGCAATAAATACTCCCATTTGACCTCATGCCAAAGCTGACCACATGCTGTCAGATTTTGCCTAGATCTTGCCTATTACATTACCAAATTTAACAACAGGTATGTACAGAAAAGTTACAAGACATAAACCTGTTCTCCAAATGCCACTACCCACTGATATGCGGTTGTCACATTACATCTTGTTGAGGAGGACTCAGCCCACTCAGAGATTTTCTGACAAGTTTAAAATCCCTGCCTGATAACAAGCTGTTTCAAAAACGAAAGCTCTTATTACGGTCCTCTCGCATAGCCCTAAACAGCATGATCCTTGCCTTAATATTACCTTCGACCGTCAAACTAGAGGCATTTTTGGTATAAGTGGGATAAAACACTACTGCACTGTACATTGCATAAGTACTGTGCACAGGTACAGTTTGTATTATATTTTGTTAGTGATGTAATTCAGTGTTTTTGTTCTCTGGTCCCAAGCAAATGCTTGGTTATTTATCCCTTTTGGTCAGTTTCACAAGCTGTCATATGTGTAATGTTGCCTTAAATTTAATAAAGACTTCCTGCGTCATGTTATGGCCACTCACAACTATTTGGTTAATTGAATTTTGACAAGAACTTGATACGGTCATTACATATTTAATTCCTTGTGATATAGGCTGATGTCATTCAACTCTTGCTCTTTCCTCAAACACAATGAAGTCACAGTTATTTTAATGCACTTGCAGACATACAAGTGTTTGTATAATGAGGCAATCTCATTCAATCTATGTGGGGCTCAGCTACCTGCTGAAAATCACTTTATATGTTGGTATATTTCTACTGGAAAAAGGCTGGAGTGGGTTCTCCGCTCCTATATTGTTATATCATACACTACTCAAACGATAATGTATAACTTCTTTGTTAAACATGAGAATCACTCTAAATAATGACATCTCTTGGCGTGCCCCCTATTGATTACAGCCCAGTAACTTTTATCAATGTTGCTAAAACACTATGATCGTCAGTGCAAAAGCGGACTTTAGTGAGAATAAATATATTTTAATTGCAGAACGGACATACTGGGGGGGGAGATTTACTAAAACTGGAGCACACATAATCTTGTGCAGCTGTGCATGGTAGCTGAACAGCTTCTAACTTCAGTTTGTTCAATTAAGTTTTGACAATAAAACCTGGAAGCTGATGGTTTCTCCTGCTATCCAATGCAGCCGAGGCTCAGCAGACCTTGGAGTCCTTGCAACTCCTTTCATTTTTGGACACTCAAACTGCTACCTCCAGAGAACTTCCTCATCTAAGTGTACAAGTGGCTACAGAATGGCAGATGGTTTCTACCCCCTCACTATCTGCTAAAAGGCTCTACTCCAAGGATTACTCAAGTGATCTCTCCTTTGAACCTCCATGAGTACTTTTTAACAACGTTACTCCTTGTTGACTTGGCTGGTGCAAGGATTGACACCCTAGACAAAACCTGATTTTGCCACCCCCCTTGGCTCCACCCCTGACTCCACCCCCTTTGCCCTGCCCATGTATACCCCACCTTATTAATGAAGCGCCCATCAAATGCAGCCTCTCCAGCGCCCATCAAATGCAGCCTCACCAGCGCCCATCAAATGCAGCCTCACCAGCGCCCATCAATTAATGTTTGCTTGCTTCTTTTCATTCAGGAGTCGAGACACAGACACAGTCCTCCGCTGCGTCTATGACACTATGTGGGAACGGAGCAGCAGCTGCCTGCTGATACTGAGACTTAGTTGCTTGCTGCAGAGACAAGAAAGTAGGAACACCAGTGGCCGGGCGCCCTAGGCAGCAGTGCGCCCTGAGCGGCTGCCTAGTTTGCCCAGTGGTAGCATCGGCCCTGCTTGTTGATTTATCAGCCCTACAAGCACCAATTCCCCCTTCTTGTTGATGTGTTTTCATATCCACATAAATATCCTAACCTATGTCTACTCCTCCTTCTCCCACTGCCTTTGTCCTTGATAAACTGCAGTTTATTGGCGTTTGGGCATTTTTTTTTAAAAGCCCATAAACTCCACTCTTGTTAGCCTATGTGTCCATGCACACATGGACGTTTTTTAGCTTTAATGATCAGTGGAGTTTATGGGCTTTTTTCTGAACACCAGAAATTCGCGTTCAAAGTGCCGTTTTTCACCGCAAAAAAAACCGCCAAATGCTAATAAACGCTCATAAACGCGCGTTAATTAGTTTTCGGCACTCTATTTTTTCAATGCATTGTGGGATTTTGGAATGCATTGTGGGATTTCTGGAGTGTCCTCTGTGTATTTTTATTAAAAACGCCCATAAACGCTAAAAAAACGCTCATAAATGCTAGTACAAAACGCTGTTAAAAGCACGTTTTTCAACCAGTGTTTTCTGCCAGCAATCTGGTGTCCAGAAAAAGCTTTTTTGAGCTTCAGTGTGCATGGAGCTAAGGCCTCTTTCACACGGACGATCCGTTCAGGTCCGTCTGTCAGTTTTTTAGGCGGACTTGAACGGACACTCCATAGACCTCTATGGACATGTCTGCTGACATCCGACCCGCTCCGATCCAAAAAAGTGTGACGGAGGAAAAACCTACTTTTACATCCGTCTGCGGATCGGGTGACGATGGACTCTACGGTATGATCATCCGATCCCCCACAGGGGAGAGCGGCACTGTGACAGGTCTGTTGCTGCACATTGTGCAGCGACGGACCTGTCATCTGCCTGCTCAGCGGGGATCGACAAAGCGATCCCCCGCTGAGCAGAGCGGGCTCTGTACACGGACATGTCCGCGTGAAGGAACCCTAACACTTTTCAATGATCCTTTGTGAAATCCGGATGCAAGAACCATATGTTTACCTTGAGACTCTGTCAGGGCTGGGCCCTTAGCAGCTCCCTTCTCTGTGCTCAGGCTGCTCAGCTGCTGGATAATTGTCAGCACTCACTGATCCCTCAGTGGCTCACCTGGTTATCATTAAACTGCCTTGTTCATTCCTTTCCTGCCTTCACCTTGGTCAACATATCTGGAGATTCTCTGCTGTGCCCCTGTGAAACACTTCGCCCGGCTGATTTCTCTTCTGGTTCCTGATCCTGTTCTTAGGCCTCCGACTATGCTGATCTCTGAAATGGAAGAAGTCCTGCGAGCCACCACTGCCTAGATGCCTGAATTAAAAAATTACCTAAAAGCTGCTAGCGTTAAACACGTCACATATACCGTGCAGAAACAAATGAATAAATTATATACGCTGCTCTAAAAAGTGATATTAGTTGTAGTGTACACCAAAAAGTGTGTATATTGCTTCCAAAATAAATATTGAATCAAATGAATAATAGATTAAATACTTATATGAGTAAATACATAAAATAAATGCATATAACATATAATGGTAAACTCAATTTAAAAGCTAAGTCAAAGCACGCATGTGAACCAACTCTGGGCTCTTTAGGAGTGTCAGGCTCCTGGGCTCCTCAGCATATCCATCCGGGATAGCTTTACAACGCTGCCAGAAAAATCAGTCTTCTCCTCACCACTCTCTCTCTCCGGTCACAGACTCGTTATAGAGCCCACAAACCCCTTCCAACCGTCCACATCCAACTGTCTACTTTTCAGTGTCGCTTCAACTAGTTGAAGTTGGGAGGAGTGGTGAGGAGAAGACTGATTTTTCTGGCAGAGCCTGACACTCCTAAAGAGCCCAGAGGTGGTTCACATGCGTGCTTTGACTTAGCTTAATTGTAAAGTTGCACACTCTAAGGTGAGCGTTCAGTACCTAAGGGGGGCACCTGAGTGATGACACCCTAGCACGTCTTGGATCACATACCAATTTGTTTTTCAAATTATACGGACTATATTATCATGTTATTAGTGGTGCAGCTGGATGCTACTCATATGCATATGAGCACCTTGTCATATGACCTGAACCAAACATTTTGCTTGTATTGCTTTTTCCAGCACAGTCATTAATGACATTTTTGAACACTTTATAACTGCACAGGAGAACTTTGCTGTATTATTTGTATATGCCTTTGGTATTTTAAACACAGTTATGCACCAAGCACTTTTAAAGTGAGTTTACCATTATATGTTATATACCATACATTTATTTTATGTATTTACTCATATAAGTATTTAATCTATTTATTATTCATTTGATTCTTGATTAATTTTGGAAGCAATATACACACTTTTTGGTGTACACTACAACTAATATCACTTTTTAGCGCAGCGTATATAATTTATTCATATGCTGATCTCTGGTTTCCTGATTACTGGCCTGTCTGACTACCCACTTTGCTTACCGATCCCTGACTTATGTTTTTGACTACGTTTACTATTATATTAAAAGGTATGATTTTTTTTACTGTATTTCTGTCTCAGTCCGATTCATGGTTCCTGACAGACTCCAACTTGGAAACATCTTATACTTTGTGACATCGGGCCTTAACTGTTTGGCTTATCCCCTGCTCCCCTGGAATTCTGCCCCTTTTCCTGTCCACAATACAAGTGACTTACTCAACACATTGCTTCAGTGTTATTAAAACCCTATCTCTGACCAATCTCAGATCCAAGTAACTAAGAATTTTGATTTATTCAAACTTGCTTGGAGAGACTGTTGGGGCAACTGATTGCTTCTACCTCTGTGGACACTGTGTAACCCTGGGTAGTCATTTTCAGGTCTCAACGGGTTCCCAAATTCAGATATACCAACCACTATGGCTTTCCATAGTCCCTTCCAACAACTATAAACATCAAACTTGATAATATATATCTATATATATAGATATATATATATATATATATATATATATCTATATATATATATATATATATATATATATATAGAGAGAGAGAGAGAGAGAGAGAGAGAGAGAGAGAGAGAGAGAGAGAGAGATAAAATGATAATGAAAATGATAAATTGTGAAAAAATTATATTGCACAACTGTGAACCAATTATACCACCTTCAGAATTTTGTAAAACTGGCAAACAAAAAAAAATGTAAGCCAGCTCCCCTATATCCTCTCCTATAGCCAATATGCCTCAGTTTTGTGAGAAAGCAATACACAGGACCAGCAAAAAACAAGAGGGGTGGAACCTGTGACCCTGAATAGACTTGAAGAAATACATTTTACAATAAGAACAGAAATCTTGAGCAGTCTAACTGAGGGGTGGGCAAAAGCCACTGACAGATTCAGGAAGGGTCCAGGAATCATCTGTGACACTGAACTATGAGAAGGACCAATGCATAAATCTGAACCAGATGGAGTTAAAGTTCTTTGCAAAACAGGGGAATCTGCCATCGACCAAACAGAAGACCAACATGATGCTCAAGACCAGGGGAGAAGATATCACTGCCAAACAAAAGGACTTCACCTGAATGAACACTGAGCCCACACCAGCAAGGGGCTGTCAACCAAAAATCTCCAGAATAGGTGAAGCAACATAACTTTTAAACAGGGGTCCCCAACCCCCCGGGCTGGGACCGGTGCCTGTCTGTGCCCTGTTGAAAACCGGGCCGTGCCCAGGCTGCAAGGAGGTGAGCAATGGGAGAGCAGAAAGTTTACATCACCCTGGGTCCTCCTGGATACATTCTGAATTGTCATAGGCGCAGGATACATTCTGAATTGTCATAGGCGCAGGACCATGTAGTGCGCATATTTCCCGGATTCCCCTCTCCTGAACTTGAATGCTGGATTCCTAGGGATGCCATAGGGGAGAGGCTGCAAGAGACTTTATTATGCACAAAATCCTCACACATTGGCAAGGTGCATCTGATGGCTGTGGTGGCAGGCTTGTGGCAAGCTGCATCTGCTGGCAGGCTAGTGGCACGCTGCATCTGGTGGCTGTGGTGGTACACTGTATCTGGTGGCTGTGGTGGCACGCTGCATCTGGTGGCTGTGGTGGCAGGCTAGTGATACGCTGCATCTGGTGACTGTGGTGGCAGGCTAGTGGCACACTGAATCTGGTGGCTGTGGAGGCAGGCTGCATCTGGTGGTTGTGGTGGCACGCTGCATCTGTTGGCTGTGATGGCAGGCTAGTGGCACACTGCATCTGGTGACTGTAGTGGCAGGCTGTATCTGGTGGCAGGTTAGTGGCATGCTGCATCTGGTGGCTATGGTGGCAGGCTAGTTGCACGCTGCATCTGGTGGCTGTGGTGGCAGGCTAGTGGCACGCTGCATCCGGTGGCTGTGGTGTCAGACTAGTGGCATGCTGCTTCTGTAGGCTGTGGTGGCAGGCTAGTGGCACACTGCATCTGGTGGCTGTGGTTGCAGGCTAGTGGCACACTGCATCTGGTGGCTGTGGTAATTTTGGATATTCTGTCTCCACCTGGGTTTTGGGGATACACCTGTGTGCTCGCTTTCCCTACAGGTAATCCTGCCTCAGCTCCCGGGATAGACCTCTCAGGCAGTTCCCAGGTTCTAGATTCACAGGTTTCAGGTCACGCTGACATGTCAGTATATGAAGAATGGGTGACTCCCTCCTTCTATATATTGATAATATCATTCTTTCCAATAAACGATGATTTATGAGACCGTATTGGCTTTACTTTTATACTTTCTTATAGATATGGATGCACCCGCCCCTAAGGAAGTGTTTGATTCACAAAACATGTCGGGCATATTAGGATGCATCTTGTTCCATATGGATGTTTTTAAGTGTTTTGTTTATTTTTATGTTATTATACCATCTTTTCCTCAAGCGATATTAAACCATGGAGAACACTGTCCCACATCACATAATGTACTGTGTTATGATGCTAGGAATTGTCTTTGTGCATATGATCGACAATACGCCAGTTGTATGTTAGTAACTCATATAGCATGATTTACTGTTTGGACAACAAATACATATACTTTTTACAAATTGACTGTTTCTAGCCTCACTATTTATACCTCATTTAACGTCCCAAATGTTTTCTATATGCACTTGTTGGGAAGTAATCTGCTTTGGACACTTTGCTGACCCTGTTGAATGCCTAAAGGGGGAATGAAACCTTAATTTTCCATACATACATTGAGGAGCTGACCAGCCCTGCGATAAGTGTGGTGGGAGCCCCAGGACAGTAGCCAATATGGCCTTCCAGACAAATCCGCTCACTGCCGCTGTAACCCCGAACCTACATTTTTTTAAAATTTGGCTGCTGTTGCCACTTGGTAGGTGGCTTTGACCTGTAAAATTAACTCTGTACATCTAGATATTACAAAAAAGAAAAAAAAATGCACTAGAGATCAATAAAGTGAAGCAGCGGCTATAATTGTGGCACACCAAACAACAAATAAAAATGGAAAGCCGCGCATTAAACTGATGTATACATATTATATAAAAAATAAATATGTGAAAAAGTTTTTGAAAAAACTGTAAAAAAAGAAAATTCCTAGACTGTCCAATGGTTGTCACTTGTTAGTTGAATTAAACAATTAGAAGTCCCAACTAATAGTTAGCATGCTTACCAGATGGCAAGCCAAATCAAGCAGATGGCTTAAACCCAGCCCAGGCCTTTGAGAATCGATCACAGTGGAATTTTGCAATTTTCACTCGTGTAATTGGTGTAGATTCGCAAAAAAATTCAACCCAAAAAAATATAAAATGACATAGCGTAATACTGACAAATGACTTGGAACTAGCAGGTACCCACAAAAAACCTCCAAGATACTGGCAACATACATGTGCGAATCATGCGGTTAAGTGAATCAACTTCCAGTGAAGAGAATAATGGAAACACCAACACCACACGGAGAGCCTGCTTACCAGATAATATAAAACAAGTGCAGATATTGTAATCAGTCAAGTGAATGCCTATCCGTGAAGGGGTTAATATGTGCAGCAAACCGCATGGGGAGCCTGCTTACCAGATGTCAGATAGCAGTGAGCAAAGAAAACAACCGCCAGAGGAAACGATCTCCTTAATATATAGAGCGATATAGATCCGTCATAGCTGGCAAATCAGGAGTGCTGGCTCCTTTTCTCTCAATGCTGCTTCTCTGAACGCCTGGTCTCCACAGGAAAGAGTTAGCAGTGGAAAGTGGAAACTGCAAACTTGCAATCAGTGTGTTTTTTACTAAAACTGAAGAATGCAAATCTGATTGTTCTGTCGTATTCACAACCTCCACCTTTTTTTGCCAGTTGGGTTTTTTATTGGTACTGATGAATTATAATGTTTTATGGGAGGTGCATGATGTGTTGTCGCTAGTGGTTATTCTAACAAACAGCTACTAATGTACTGTCGGACAAGACTATTCCTATGCATGGTAGGTCTGCTTTCTGGGAGCCAGTGGGTTTTTGTGGCAGAGAGATGGTTGGGCCAATTACTGTAGCTTTATGTATTATCCTGTACTGGATTTCCTTTACTACCCCAAATGGCTGATATCTATATTATCTCCTGTGCAGGGTCTTAATTCTACTATCACGTGATCCCTGGTATTGTACTTCCTCAAAAGGTATCCCCCCACATTTGTATCTTACAAGAAACTCACTTACAAGGGAGTAGAATTCTGGGACTTAAAACCTAGGTTGGTATGCATATCATGCTAACTACTCCAGCTGTAGATATCAAAGAGGACCCAGGGGGCGATATATATTGATAAATAAAAAAAAAATGAAAAACAAAATGTGACTACCCAATATCAGCAAATAAGTGAATCCCCAGTGAAATAATATCCAATAAGTGAAAGAAAACCCGCAATAGTCCAATCTTTAATCCCAAAAGTCTTTACTTGATAATTAGTCCCACATATGCACAGAGTAAGAAAGACAGGCACTCCACCCAGTTACACAAAGATCTGTTCACCTCCAGTTATGGCCTCAAAAATCATAAGATGTCAAAAACAGCATTCTCCCCAAAAAAGTAACCATGATACTCTACGCTCCACGTTTATTTCTCCAAAAATACTCCTTTGCGCATCAAATCAGGCAAACAGACAGAACAGAAAGGGAACTGATAGTGCTCACTAATATACTTTATTGGAATAGCAAAGGTATAAACACACATATAATAATAATAAAACATTGCTATATTGATATATGCTATGATTCATGATGTGAATATGATTGTTGGTGGAGCCGGCAGGGAAAATCAGAAGAGGATCAGGGCTGTTCTGTGTAAAACCATTAGACAGAGCAGGTAAATATAACTGGTTTATTATTTTATAAAAATATAAATTAAACCTTTACAAATCACTTTAATGTCTGTGGCTTTCTGAGATCTAAATATTAACTTGTTTAAATCCATCCTTTTTCTTCTGTACCCTAAGGCAAAGGACCTGGCGGCTTCTGCCCCACTCAAATAAGTAAAATTAAATATTTGGGTATCCGGATACGAAGGGAGCTGAATTGTTCATAACGTGGCCCCTTTATTACTACAATTAACATGAAAAATGCTCCTCTTGGGTGAGCCTCACCCTCAATTTGATGGGATGTGTTCCTCTTCTTAGGATGATGTTTCTGCCAAAATTCAACTATGTTTTTAGGAATTGTCCTATCTGGCTGTCAGGGGCGTTCCTTCAAGAGATGAACCAATGCGTAAGCCAATTTATCTGGAATGGGACCTTAACGAGACTAGCAAGATCTACATTACATATGCCTGTCCAGACAGGTGGGTTAGCTTTACCCATTTTCCAGGTTTATTATTGGGCTGCAGTGTTGGTCATGGTTAGGTGGTGGTTTGCACAACTATTGGATAACGCTGAAATGTTTCTGAAAGATGCTTGCTTGGGACCCCTTTCAGAGTTGAGTAACTTGGTATTAGTGGCCCAAAACATATCCTGGCTCCCTGGACCAACTAAGACCACCCTCACAGACTCTTTCCACTTTCTAGGAATTGGCCTCCAAATTAACTTACCTAATCGGTTGGTATTCTGGTAATTTCAATTGTGCCATGCTGCTCCATTCCAATATCCACATCTACCTGTCCTCCAAGCTGATCCAATAGAGAGATCGCTGTCCTGCAGAATACTTCCAAAAGCTTTATTGCCTCTATATACACTATATTACCAAAAGTATTGTGACACCTGCCTTTACAAGCACAGGGACTTTAATGCTTTGTGCACTGGTCCAAATCATTTGGTGTGGGGGGGAATTAGTGTGTGGAGTTGTTTTTCAGGGGTTGGGCGTGGCCCCTTAGTTCCAGTGAAGAGAACTCTTAGGGTGTCAGCATACCAAAACATTTCGGACAATTTCATGCTCCCAACTTTGTTGGGACAGTTTCGGGATGGGCCCTTCCTGTTCCAACATGACTGCACATCAGTGCACAAAGCAAGGTCCATAAAGACATAGATGAGCGAGTTTGGGGTGGAGGAACTTGACTGGTGTCCACAGAGTTCTGACCTCAACCCGATAGAACACTTGTGGGATGAATTAGAATGGAGACTGCGAGCAAGGCCTTCTTGTCCACATCAGTGCCTGACCTCACAAATACACTTCTGGAAGAATGGTCAAATGTTCCCATAGACACACTCCTAAACCTTGTGGACAGCCTTCCCAGAAGAGTTGAAGCTGTTATAGCTGCAGAGGGTGGGCCAATTCAATATTGAACCCTACGGACTAAGACTGGGGTGCCATTAAAGGTTATGTGTGTGTAAATGCATGCCCCAATACTTTTGGTAATATAGTGTATGTCTCTTCTTTGTGTAGGTTTGCCCAAAATGGATGGATTGTGGGAGCAGTGGAAAAGAGATATCCTCAGTCTGGACAGGGAGGAATGGCAAGACTGTCCTGAAAATTGTTCCAAATTGGTAATTAGTTCCAGAGACAAATTGATTCAGACATTTCTGCACACATAGTATATTATACCCCGCAAAGACTATAGGATTTATCCCAAAATATCTCCCACTTGCCCATGCTACCCAGTGGATTCTGAAAAATATCTACACATGTTCTGGACTTGTACAAAACTGCAAAACTGTACCCCACCACCACTAGCCCTGTTAATGGATCTACCTAGTTTGTAACAACCGAACCTGATCATCTACTAATCATGGTACATCATCACCGCTGCATTGTGCTTGTAAAAATGCAATCACTATTTGGTTATAAATGTTTTCTATGCCATGTATTTCAATAAATCCTAAAAAACAAACAAAACACTTCTCCCTACAGCCCCCCATATGTGGAAAAATACCATCCTCTTCACATTCAATCTATCAAACCGTACATTCTTAAAAATCCCTCAACAACTCACTGATTGGCTGCATCTATGCTACCAAAATGACTATCCTTCCCAGGTTACTATATTATTTTTTCGCACGTTCAGTTTTTTTTTCCCTCGTTTGCCCTCTAAACTATACATAAAAATTATATATTTTCCTACATTTGACATCATAGTAACCCTATAATTTCCAGACAAACTATGTTTGTAGTCAGAGTCTGGATACTGGAATATGACTTACCCCAACTACAGCGACCCAAGGTATGCCATGGTCGCAAGGAACAGTATGCTTAAAAGAGGGCATACCCTGAGGATGAAATATGCAGTATAAGGGGTATGGGTGGGAGGGAACCAGAAAAACGCTAGCCGATGAGTGTGTAGGAAAGGAGGGGGGATTATAAGCTCCAGACTCCTCCTACAAACTCAGGCTAGCCATTGGCCAGCCTTCTAACTTATAGTCAGAGTCCGGATACTGGAATACGACTTACCCCAACTACGGCGACCTGAGGTGTGCCACGGTTGCGAGGAACAGTATGCTTAAAAGAGGGCAAAAATACAAGAACTAGGTAAGCATGGTGAAGTTTAAGGTAAAACATGTGCACAGTCAGTCAAGCAGAGTAGCAAAAGCTCGTTTAACTTCCTTGTGAGGATCAGGAATATATTGAATATAACAGGATGATTTCCAACGACCCATGTATTTGATGACGTGGGACGGGACCATTTGCTTGGATGCCACCCCAATCCTAAAGGAATGACCCGAAAAATGTTTTGGATTAAATCCCAAACTAACAAGCAAAATTCTAACATGAGAGATGACCTGTCAGGAAGCCAGAGGTTGCGTAGGGAAAGGCAGTAGTGGGCTATCAAGAGGAGCCGCTGCAAACATAGAGGATAGCTGGTCCAAGAGATTAACTGGACACCAGATGGTGTTGGTCTTGTAACAATTGGTGATGAAACCCTGACCAGTCTGCCGGTTTTTGTTATTGGGTAGTTGGAGTGAAAAGTGATCAGGATATCTGGCGAGACTACCCTTGAGGAGCACTGGTGCGTTATGACTGGCTTGGGATACCTCCCCGGGTCTGAGGAAAGTAACCGAAGTAACTCAGAAAGACAGCAGCCTTGAGGACAAGGCTGGGGCCTGAGCTAAACGGTGACAGGGACAACAAATCAGACAGTCCACAGAACATCCGGCCGGTGATTGGCAGACGTGTCAAACGTGACTGACCCTGATTTCTCTGTATACCTTTCAAAATGGCTTTAATGGGATGAGCTGCATAAAAAAGATGGTCTATCAGGATCCTGAAGTGACAAAGTGCCGAATACCCGAGAAGTACAACTTGATGGTATTGAATGAAAGTGACAACTTGCCATGGCAATAGGCAGCATCTCCGACCGAATTACAAGGATAAAAGGGACATGAACCTAGAAAAACACCTCCAAGCCGTCTTGTAAGCCTTGAGTGTATTTACTGACAATGAAGAATTCAACAGGTAGGCAGCCTGCAGCCTGAAAGCAGCTAATCCATTGTCAATGTGGAAAAAGGAAGTACCGGCTTGCCCACCCGATCTGCTTCCGGATGCTGTAGGAAGAAACGCCGAAAATCAGAACGAGATAAGGCGTCAGCAGCCACATTACAGACACCACTGATGAACTCGCCCTGAAAATGAAAATTGTGCATGAGACCCAACCATGTCAGCCTGCGCATGAAGGACATTATGATGAGCGACCCAGATCTACCCTTATTGATGATTTCGGCTGTGGCTGAATTATCGGTAAAGAAAAGGACTGTGTGGACAGACCAAGTGGGAGCCCAAGTGACAGCTGCTGTGACTATTGGATAAATCTCAAACAGAGCAGAAGTCTGAGAAAACCTGGCAATGTTGAAAACCTCGGGGGCTGTGGACCAGCTAACCATTGACATCCACAAATTGCTGCAAAACCCACTGAGGCTGCGGCACTCAAAAATTGGTCCCACATGAGCAGATCAGCAGCCGCGTCAGCTTGTAACCTCACAGCTGAGTCTTTGTCCTGGCACAGAGGTAGGAGAGCCAACAACCTAGACACAAATGACCTGCCCTAAGGAATAATCCTCATGGCAAAGTTGAGCATGCCTAACAGAAACTGCAAATCCTTCTTAGAGCAAACAGGGGACCTGACAAGATTGTGAATAATGCCACAAATACTATCCAGCTTCTCTTGAGGCAAACTAGCGATCATGCAATTTGGGGTCAAGGGTAATACCTAGGAAAGTAATCACTGTGGAAGGCCCTTCCACCTTGTGGGCAGCTAAGGGGATGTTTAAATCAGCAAACAGTTCCGTGAGCGATTCAAGATCCTTGGGAGACTGCGCAGGGCGCTCTAATAGCAAAAAATTGCCCAAATAATGAATGACCCTCTGACACCCTTTGCTATTGGACAATATCCAATTGAGAGCAGAGGCAAATGTGTTGAAGAGCCACGGACTGCTCTTGGACCCAAACGTCAACTTCGTGGCAAAATAATACCGCTCCCGCCATTTGAACTCATGCCACTGCCAAAGGGTTGGATTAATGCGGAGGAGTTTAAAGGCATCTCAAATATCTGCTTTGGATAACCATGTGCCCCTACCTGACTGCAAAATTAATGTGCTAAATGGCCAAGTCCACTGACGAATATTGCAGCAAAAATTCTTCTGAAGGAATAAGAGAATTAAGACTAGGTATGTGAGGAATAAAGAGCAGATAAGTCATAGATTAACCAATGTTTATTAGAAAATTTACCCTCAACCACACCGATGGGGCTGACCCTCCACATACTAAAAGGTGCAGCAGGAAATGGCCCTATGACAAACCCCTTGGCTAACTCGACCTGTAACAATTCACCTACTAATAGGGAATTGCTGGTGGCAGATAATAGGTTAGCACATTCAAAAGTCTGCGTAGGTAAAGTAAGGAGGCCCATGTGAAAACCGTCAGAAAACCCCCCTGCGAGGAATTCCCTGAGAGGTGGGGATGGTTGGTCTAACAACCAGAACAAAATTGTCCCTAAAAAATAGTTTGGAGGATCACTGTCCACTGATACACTTCTCCCCTCTCATTTTGTCTACCTCTTTCATCCTATCCAACACCTCTCTCCTCCCCTCCAACTTGTTCTGTCTCCTCTGCTATTCACTATCAAGTTCAGCTTTTTAAATTCATATTCAGATCCAATGGTATATTTTATTACTCATGCAGATGCATTGGATTGTACCACACCGGTTAGAAATGTTCATTATAATAAAAATTGATTTCGCGCTATAAAAATCTATCACCTCAGAGTAAAGTGCATACAGTAATACAAAATCACTAACCATGCAGTGTCTAAAAGTGCTCCATAGTGCAACAATATATCAAGGTGCTATGTGCATCAAGGTGAAAAATCAATGACAATGTAAATAAAAAACGTTAAAATAATCAAAAGTTCATAATGTGCATCAAAGTCTATATTGTGCTGTTCCACTAGGATCATTCAGTGAAGGTAAAAAGTGATATTAATCTTGGGTTTTCTAATCCGGTGGCACCGGGCTCTCTAGACTCTCACCTTGAGTATAAATATTAGGGGCATTGAAACCAAATTCTTTGTTCTTTGTGATATGGTGATGTAGAAGTGAAGCTTCTCTGATGTTGCAGCGATCTCTCTGCTTAACAGTACCTGCGATTTGTGAGAACAAAGAGGGTTGCCCACCTGGGCTCCACCGGTCCGGTGGTATAAACGGGAAGGGGAGAGAGAAAAGATGCCTCCGATGGTGTAGTAAGTTTAAAACAACTGACTATTTATTAAAAATTCAAGTGGTCTCTTACATGTAAACAAGTTAAAAACAGCATAAAAGGTAAAAGAGTTGAGGAGCGGCGTTGGAGACGCCTCCTTACTAGCTTCCGGTTTCGTCTATGCTCGGCCACGCCCTACGCGTTACGTCACCGCCCGTGACTTCAACTGGGGACAGTCCCCAGTTGAAGTCACGGGCGGTGACGTAACGCGTAGGGCGTGGCCGAGCATAGACGAAACCGGAAGCTAGTAAGGAGGCGTCTCCAACGCCGCTCCTCAACTCTTTTACCTTTTATGCTGTTTTTAACTTGTTTACATGTAAGAGACCACTTGAATTTTTAATAAATAGTCAGTTGTTTTAAACTTACTACACCATCGGAGGCATCTTTTCTCTCTCCCCTTCCCGTTTATACCACCGGACCGGTGGAGCCCAGGTGGGCAACCCTCTTTGTTCTCACAAATCGCAGGTACTGTTAAGCAGAGAGATCGCTGCAACATCAGAGAAGCTTCACTTCTACATCACCATATCACAAAGAACAAAGAATTTGGTTTCAATGCCCCTAATATTTATACTCAAGGTGAGAGTCTAGAGAGCCCGGTGCCACCGGATTAGAAAACCCAAGATTAATATCACTTTTTACCTTCACTGAATGATCCTAGTGGAACAGCACAATATAGACTTTGATGCACATTATGAACTTTTGATTATTTTAACGTTTTTTATTTACATTGTCATTGATTTTTCACCTTGATGCACATAGCACCTTGATATATTGTTGCACTATGGAGCACTTTTAGACACTGCATGGTTAGTGATTTTGTATTACTGTATGCACTTTACTCTGAGGTGATAGATTTTTATAGCGCGAAATCAATTTTTATTATATTTATGCTGAGTGTAAGTGAACACTGTTAATTTTGCTGCTAGTCATAGAGACATCATCACCGTTCATTGGCATTATTTTACACATATATAAGCTAAGCTCTGTATAGGAACATTCACATAACTTATATACTCAATTTAGCGCGAGGGATCACATTACACTAGAAATGTTCATTGATGTGTTAATATCACAACAATCGTGCATCACAGCTTTTCTGCTTTGGACAGAGTGGGAAAGGGTTGGAATCTCCATCAATTGTATACCGCTGTCCCATTGGGGGATCTCCTCTGATTTATTGTCCTCATCAAACAGTAACCTCTCTATTGGGTACTCAGGTAGCAGAAAACATTTTTAGTAGACTTCACCAAGGATAGAATCTCTTACCATATTTTTAATGTCTGTGCCTTCCTATCCCAGGACATCTGATGCCTTTATTTATTTCCCTGGTGTCACAAGGACTGAAAGTGTAGGGAAATCGCCCTAGTGGAATACAATAAATACCAAACAGTTCTACCTAAAACTGCCATTAGGCTCCGAGTTACTTCCCATCATTCTTTGCTCATTGTAATTAAAGCAGGATAATTCTCTTGGTCACCTTACATAGTAGCAAATTCTTGCCAAATCATAACTCGGTCTTGTAATTGACTCCTTTTTTTAGTCAAGTGTACCTGTCTCATGTGCTGAGTAAACATCCCTAGTCCTAGCCTTATATCGAGTAAACAGTAGTTATCAATTTCTGATGAATATTCCCACGACCCCCCCGAGCAGCTGGAAAAGTTCCCATAAGTGTTTCCTTTCCAATTGTTAACTTAACTTGGAGACAATCTCATATTAACCAGTTACCAAGCCAAATGACGGCGACAGGGCGGTTGGATAACTATGGCGTCCTCCCAGAATCCTGCTCTCACGTGCACCCGAGATCATCCATGACTGTCGGGTCCTCACGGATCACGGTAGTCCGGCTGATCGCGGCCGTTTACCATGTGATCGCTCCGTGAAATGACGGAGCGATCACATGTAAACAAACTGGCGTCATGTCATGACGCCGGTTCCTCTCTCTACTCTGCGTACTGATCGGTACAAAGGGGGAGGGATCGGATGGCAGCAGCGCTGTGGGCTGGATGTGTAGTGCCCACAGCGCTGCTCTGTGACAAACAGTCACATCCAGCCATCCATCCATGCTCAGCAATACCCTGCACTACTCTGCAATGCCCTGCAATACTCTGCAATGCCCCGCAATACCCTGCAATACCCTGCAATCTGCAATGCCCCGCAATGCTCTGCAATACCCCGCAATACTCTGCAATACCCTGCAATACTCCGCAATACTCCGCAATACCTCACAATACCCTGCAATATTCTGCAATACCCCGCAATACTTTGCCATACCCAGCCATACTCTGCAATACTCAGTGATACCCAGCCATGCTCTGCCATGCTCGGCCGAACTCGGCCTCTGTATGTGGCCAGGCTGTGGAAGTCTCACACATGTGGTATCGCCGCACTCAGGAGTAGGAGAATCTATTTTGGGGTGTCATTTTTGGTATGTACATGCTATGTGTTAGAAATATTGTATAAATGGACAACTTTGTGTTAAAAAAAAAATGTGTTTTAACCACTTCCCGCCCGCCGGCTGTCATACGACGTCTACAGGCATCATTCAGATATCAGCTTTTTCAGCGATTCCCTACACCATAAGAATGATCATAGCGGCTGTTCCGCTGCTTGATCGTTCTTACGGGAGGCTAGAGGGGATGTCCCCCCCTCCCGCTGCCCTCAGGTGCTTCTACTGACTCACTACTACGATCGAAGCCAGGATCGTTTTTTTTTTTTTTTTTTATTTCAGGCTTCCCAGCCTAGAAGTGAGATGTGGGGTCTTACTGACCCCATATCTCACTGTAAAGAGGACCTGTCATGCCATATTCCTATTACAAGGGATGTTTATATTCCTTGTAATAGGAATAAAAGTGATCAAAAAATTCATTATTTGGAAAAAAGCGTCAAACTAAAATAAAGTAAAATGAACAATTAAAAAAAAATCTTTTTTTCCCCTGTGTCCCCGTGTGCTCGCATGCAGAAGCGAACGCATACGTAAGTCCCGCCCGCATATGAAAATGGTGTTCAAACCACACATGTGAGGTATCGCTGCGATCGGTATAGCGAGAGCAATAATTTTGGCCCTAGACCTCATCTGTAACTCAAAACATGTAACCAGTAAAAAATTTTGTTGCCTATGGGGATTTTTAAGTAGCGAAGTTTGGCACCATTCCAGGAGCGTGTGCAATTTTGAAGGGTGACATGTTAGGTATCTATTTACTCGGCATAACTTCATCTTTCACATTATGCAAAAACATTGGGCTAACTTTACTGTTTTGTTTTCAAGCACAAAACTTTTTTTTTTTTTCCCAAAAAAAAAAATCGCGTTAGAAAAATTGCTGCGCAAATAACATGCGAGATAAAAAGTTGCAACGACCGCCATTGTATTCTCTAGGGTCTTTGCTAAAAAAACATATATAATGTTTTGGGGTTCTATGTAATTTTCTAGCAAATAAATGATGATTTTTACATGTAGGAGAGAAATGTCAGAATTGGCCTGGGTGCTCCAAAATGCCTGAAGGTGCTCCGTGCATGTTGGGCCTCTGTATGTGGCAACGCTGTGTAAAAGTCTCACACATGTGGGGTATTTGTACTTTTCTGGCATGTTAGGGTCACAAGAAATTAGATAGGCCGTCAGTACTTCAGGTGTGATCAATTTTTAGATATTGGCACCATAGCTTTTGGACTCTATAACTTTCACAAAGACCAAATAATACACACCGATTTGGGTTATTTTTTACCAAAGATATGTAGCAGTATAAATTTTGCCCAAAATATATGATGAAAAAATTACTAATTTGCAAAATTTTATAACAGAAACAAAGAAAAATGCATTTTTTTTTTTACAGAATTTTCAGTCTTTTTTCTTTCATAGCGCAAAAAATAAAGAACCCAGCGGTGATTAAATACCACCAAAAGAAAGTTCTATTTGTGTGAAAAAAAGGACAAAAATGTCATTTAGGTACAGTGTTGCATGACTGAGTAATTGTCATTCAAAATGTGAGAGCACCGAAAGCTGAAAACTGGTCTGGTTATTAAGGGGGTTTAACTGCCCAGTGGTCAAGTGGTTAACAGATAGCCTCAGTCCAGCAACAAGCTGAAAGAGCTGCTAATTGTGTTCTCTGGCTCTCCAAATTCAGGAGGACTAGGTTTTTCAGCCTTCATGGTACAGCAATGTGAGAGGACATTAAGCTCCTGTTCACACTGAATGCGACTTTGAAATCCTGCTACTTCACTTGAAATAGCAGGATTTCAAAGCCACCGGTCAGTGAGATTTCAGGTGCAAATTGCCTGACATCTGAGCGACTTCTTGCACAGATGTCTATGCAAGTCACACAAGAAAATTGTAAAAAATATCACAGGAACCTTTTTTAAAATCAGTGCGGCACCGCAAATCAGAGTCGCACTGACTGATGTAAACAGTTTCATTGCTGACAATAGGGGGCTAAGGGTAGATTTATGCATCTAAATCTCCCTTTCCTCTGAAGCCTAACCAGCATTCAGATTACGCTCCAGAGGCTGGTGACTGGCAATGAAGAAGCAATGTGATGTCTCTTTGCCACCCTTTTTCACTCCCATTTTTGCTGACAAATGCACCGCAACTGCTTGTGGTACTTTCCAATTTACTTAAATGTGTAGCATTCGGCAGGCAGCAAGCTACATGCCAGTAAACTTTTCCGCAAAGTGAAGCATAGCGACTCTGGCATGTAAACACCCCTGTCCTCTGCCTATTCCAGCTTAAGGGGGGGCGGGCCGGTTGGCAGGCAGCAAAACATGGCTCAACCACACAATTTTTCCACCCCTCCCCCCACACGTCTAAATTAATTTGTCATTCTATTTAATTTTACTTTAGCCATTCTGTATGTAGCACCCCTCTGCCCCCCCCCCCCCCCCCCCCCCCCCCAAGGCAAAGAAAACCCACACGGACACTATAAGTTAGTATTTCATCACTGCGTGTAGTCTTCAGCAATAGTAGAGCAATGTGGACAGATGGGCACCAGTCACTATTAGATAAAAAAAAAAAAAAGCTTTCTTCGTCTCTCACTCAATACTCCAAAAGAGAGGGTAAGGGCACAGGACACCAAAGGACTAGCAGACTCCAGAAAAGAGAAACAAGTTACAGTCTTCATAGCTAAAGAAAACAAAACATGCCACAATGGGACACAGATGGCAAAAAAACTAAAACTGACAGGGGTTGTAACCCTCTCTTGCTTTATCCTAAACGTTTTGCATTTAGTGACACTTTAAAGGCAACCAATCACTTTGTGAATGTTGCTGCTGACTGTAAAGCACTTGTCCATTCAGCTGGCAGCATGTTGGGGTGAAGACACCATACTCCAGTGAGGTTCCAAGCTTCAGATCCCAGCTTCTCTGGCCCCTCAGGATATCTGTAGTTCCCCCATGGAATTAAATCCTCGTCTTTCACATACTAGGCCTTTGTCCAGCCACATGGCCACCTTCCTCATGCCTGAGAGAATTCAACAGCCAAACAGCTTCCCGGCCCCCTCCTTAGTAACCAGTTATATACAGCGAATGTACACCTGAAAAAAAAAAAAAAACGAAACGAAAAAAAAAACAAACACACACACACAAATCCCAAAACACAAATTGCTGCAAAATCACGGTAAAAACGCGGTACTTTGATGCGGGTCCATTGAAGTCTATTACATGCAAAACGCTGCATTTTGCGTGAAAAAAGTCCCCAACCGTTTCCAAAAACGCAGAGGCACAAAAATGCATTGATGTGAACATGTTCCATAGAAACCAATGCTAAAAAAAATCCCTGCATTTCTGCAAAATGCATCAAAAAACGCATTGGTGTGAATGGAGCCTTACAGTCAGTCAAACCTAATAGCTTGAACTATTGTGTAATGAAATTATCACCACTTGTAGATGAAAGGAATTTATTATGCTCCAGAGCAGTCTAGAACAGATGCAGGAAAATAACAGGAAACAAGTAATAGACTGATTTTATTGGCAGCAGGACAAGTACAATACTTACTAACAGTTCTTGGCAGATTCCATTACCCTCCATACATTAAGTAGATCAAGCAGGCATAACTGTGCACAGCCACCCTGTAAAGGCACCTGCTATAAAAGCTGGTAAAAGCCACTTCCTTCTGAAGAACATGCTTCCTATAAAGTGGTATCATTTTAAAATGTATAAACACTTTTTTTTCAACGCTCTTTTTTTTTTTTTATCATGATAGCTTATTTTTAACATGCAGTAGTCACACACTAAAAAGCAGTTTTTCACATTCTTGGGAAGTAGTTAACGCGCCGTGCTGTGTCATGATATAGCAATGCACATAAATAATGCTCGCCCACACTGTTTACACAAGATGTCAAACCAGCTCCGAAAACCCACGCAGCATCAATCTGCAAGTGAATGTCTATCATCTGTATAAATTGAAGTAGAGAGGAACATTACTGTTTGGAACACACTTTGCTCCAGAGCTAATCTGGCCTTAATACATTTAGAAATAATGTTTTTATTTTAAATAAATAGCCACCCAAGCAAAAAAAAAAAAAAAAAAAAAACAAATCCATACGCTGCATGTACACCAATGGTAAGACTTAAAATTGTATAACTAGCACATGCTCATTAAAGGACCCATTTTGTGAAAATTGTGCAATGCAAAAAAAGGACCTCATTACAGAAAGTGAAAGCAATATTGTTAGACACAGCCTACCAGATTCTTATTTGACGTGACTTGGAAACATGGAAAAGATTATCCGTTTGGTTGCTGCAGACAATACAGTATTTCTTTCATAAACTTTTTGAGGTCCATAATCACAATAAAAGGCCACTTTAACAAGAGAAAAATTTAATGTAGCAGTTAAAGGCATTGTGCAAATTTTAAAAATCTCCCCGACCTGGAGAAAATCTTCCCCAAGATGATGCACATCACGAGGAGCCCGCAGACCACTTCTTTCTCATAAACATTTAAAACTCATGCCCGTTGTAGCGCCGCAAGAGGAAAGCTATGACCAGTCACTAATCACTATGCAGCGGCTGTAAACCAGAGCATTTACTAGATATAGTTGTAACAACACTAGCTTTGCCCAAGGAGTTGTGATATGATGCACTAAGCATGTTGCATGATACATGCATATTGCTATTGCGCTTACGGAATACTAAGGTGACCACAGATGTCCTTTAACATTAACTGCTTGCAGTAAGAACTCACTAATAGAACGATCAAAATTTGTTTTTGGTCCCCAGATCACTGCCAGCTACGCTGACAAAAATGTTCTATGCTTTTAGTGCAGCTGTACACGATGTTGCTATTTCACAGCTATACCATTAAAATTTATAACGATAGAGAGTATTGTTCTCAGGTACAAGAAAACGTATGGCACAGGTACACATACATTTTTGAGGACCACCTGAGCACATCTGCCTCTGCATGTATCCAGCAGGAATCCAAACCACAGGAGTAGGAATCCACTTACCCCCTGCTTTTAGGGTTCAATCAGCCACATATGCAGCACCTGCACTTGACTACTGACCGGAGAAGGAACCCACTTCACCCCTGCTTATAGGGTTTAATGAGCCACATATGCAGCACTGGCACTTGACGGTTTCCCCATGGGTCATGGAAATTGTCTAAATAGGATGTGTTCCTGAGAAGATGCAATGCACAGCCTTGGACAAATCTCCCATACACAGAACACCACTTCACAAGCACTGCTCATTAGATTCAATAAACTGTAAAAGCAGGGGGTGGAAGGGCCAGTCCACTTGCAGTTTGGGCTAGACACTGTTGGAGCTCTGGACATCCTTGGGAGCCCATGTACACCTAGCCCTAATACTGTGCACAACATTGGCATTCACTTGCTAACTGCAAATTGTTGGCAGCGTGGTAAGAGGACAGAAATATTCAATATTATTATTAAGTGTTCATAATCACCTGTAAATTTCCACTTACTAGTGTTTATAAAAGGATAACAGTTTTATATTATAGTGGTCCTTTGTGAATGGAATGCTTTTTTTGTGGGGAGTGGATTCTGTTGAAATTAAATAAGAGGTGATAACCACCTTGCAGGGAAAACACTGGATTTAAAAAAAACGAACGTTGTGCTTGAGTATATTGTATGGCAGAACAGAAGACTTTAACGTATTTTTCTTTCCGTTAGGTCAGGGCAGCATGTCATAGCTTACAATGTTGGGATTGTATTTAGACTCTTGTCTTTGGTCAACAAAAGCAGTTCAAGTTGCAGAAGCCAAGTCTAAATTTGTCCATTGTGGGGGTGAGAAACATCTTGACATTACTGTTCAATTTCCAAATTATCGATTTTAATATCCGGAACCTTGAAGCTAACCACCTCCTCATATGTAATTTCTGAAATAGAAAAAAAAAGAAAAGAAAGAGGAAAACATATTAAAACAATAACAAACAATTTCATAGGGCCCCTTTCAAACAGGAGGATTAATCGGGTCCACCTGTCAGTTTTTTAAGCGGACCCAACTGGACCATCCATTGCCCTCTATGGAGTCCATTGACACCCCCTAACATCTGATCTGATCCACAGACAGATGGGGGAATCCGTTTGCCATCCATCTGGCAGATCAGATGACAGTCAGATGTAAATAGACAGGTGGTCTGTTTACATCCGACCGCCTAGAGAGGACAGTGGGCTGTGTCTGTGTATGCTCTGCATTAGCGGAGTGGACACGGAGAAGCCATCCGCCTGCTCAGGGGGGATCAGCAGACAGATTCCCCACTGAATAGGTGGACTCCTGGCGAAGTCCGCCCCATGTGAAGGGGGCCTAAAGCACTGGCCCTGACATGGGTCTCTGTTGATAAACAAGGTTGCTCACCACAATGAGGGACCAAAAAAAAACAAAAACAAAAACGCACCTAGTCTTAAAAAGAAACCTGGCATGTGAGAACTTTACAGGCAGCCATTCCTGGCATCATTCTAAAAAATTCTAGTTGCCTGGCAATCGTGTTGATCTGATGACTAAATGTGAAACAAGTAAGCAGTTCAGGAGTGGTGACTGGACATAATTGCTCTGGGTCCATGACTCAGAAAGTACTGAAGCCACTGGACCATTAGAGCAGTCAGAAAACTAGCTTTTAAGACAAGGGCATCTATGGACATGTTCCTGTCATAATAGGTTTCCCAAAAACTAAGGAAAGAAAGTTGGAAGTGAGGTTTTCCAGTGCAAGAAAGAAATGTTGCAGGAGACAGAGATGGACAGAACATGAGTATTACAGCCAGGGCGGATTCTCTGGTTTGGGGTTTAAACCAATTGACCTCCGGAAGGTTTTAGCTTCATGAGCAGGGCATTTTTTGCTAATCAGCACTGTGCTACTTTAACCACTTCAGCCCCGGACCATTTGGCTGGCCAAAGACCAGAGCGATTTTTGCGATTCGGCACTGCGACGCTTATACTGACAATTGCGTGGTTGTGCAACATGGCTCCCGCACAAAATTGACGTCCTTTTATTTCCCATAAATAGAGCTTTCTTTTGGTGGTATTTGATCACCTCTGCGGTTTTTATTTTTTGCGCTATAAACAAAAAAATAGCGACAATTTTGAAAAAAAAACACAATATTTTTTACTTTTTGCTTTAATAAATATCCCAAAAAAATATATATAAAAAAAATTTTTCTCCTCAGTCTAGGCCGATACGTATTCTTCTACATATTTTTGGTGGAAAAAAAAAAAAAAAAAATCGCAATAAGCGTTTGATTGGTTTGCGCAAAAGTTATAGCGTCTACAAAATAGGGGATAGTTTTATGGCATTTTTTAAAATATTTTTTTTAACTAGTAATGGCGGTGATCTGCGATTTTTATCGTGACTGCGACATTATGGCAAACAGATCGGACACTTTTGGCGCTATTTTGGGACCATTCACATTTATACAGCGATCAGTGCGATTAAAAATGCACCGATTACTGTGTAAATGTGACTGGCAGTGAAGGGGTTAACCAGTAGGGGGTGCTGCAGGGGTTAAGTGTGTCCTAGGGAGTGATTCTAACTGTGGGGGGGGGATGGGCTAGGTGTGTCACGACACTGATCACCGCTCCCGATTACAGGGACCTTTGATCAGTGTCCTGTCACTTGGAAGAATGGGGAAATGCTTGTTTACATCAGCATTTCCCCATTCTTCCTCTCTGTGACACGATTGCAGGTATCCGCGGGTATCACACTGACAGAACTCGCGGCCGGCGCCCACAATGCCGCGTCTTAAAAGGGCAACGTACAGGTACGTTAATATGCCTGTACGTGCCTTTCTGCCGACGTATATCGGCGTGAGCCGGTCCGCAAGGGGTTGTCAACTGCTCAGCCTTGCACCTGCAAATTAAACACCGCTGGGTTTTCTACTTTTTTATTACATAAATGAAAAAAGACAGAAAATTTTGCAAAACAAAACAATATTTTTTACTTTCTGCTATAAAACATATCTAATAAAAAAATAAAAAGATCAAATTTCTTCATAAATTTAGGCAAAAAGGTGTTCTGCTACATGTCTTTGATAGAAAAAAAATCCCAATAAGTGTATATTAATTGGTGTTCATGAAATTTATAGCGCCTACAAACTATGGTATATATACAGGAATTTATGCAGCTATAGACACTGTATTGTAATGGTGGTGATCAGCGAGTTATAGTGGGACTGCAATAGTGTGGTGGTCAATCTGACGCCAACAGACCCCCACTGGGAGGTACTGAACACTGACTAATTGACATTGACATCAATAGTGACACTAATACTTTGATCAGTGATAATACTGTACACTGGCGGCAAAGGGGTTACCATCTAGGGGCAATCAATGGTTAACAGTGTGCCTAACAAGTGTAAAGTGAGTAATATGTGCTGCTTATAAGAGATCTGGCTGCTTTTCCTTCCTGAAAACAGCCAGATCATGTGTACAGAGTCCTGTGTGTCTGTAAACACAGCACTTTGTTCTGGGATTGGCTAAATCATTGGCTGGAACCTCCTGACAAAATTGTGCTGTACTCAGAGCGGGTTAGCAGGGGGCACACGCATGCGGATCCTGAACTCAGAATAAGCTGGAAGACAAACATGTACGTGATCCAGCCTGGCTGTGCCGCCTGCAGTAATTGTAATGTGAGCGATGGGCAAGCAGTTAATTGCTGCTGTTGGCAAAACCTGTGCGTTCTTTTGTTTTTTTTTTTTTTAAATACACAAGTCCCTTCTATGTCAATAATCCATTACAGCTCTACCTTTCCATTCATCAATAGTGCGCTCCTTATTCTCTGTAGATTCGTCATAAGGCTCAGCCTCAGGCTCATCTTCTGGATCATGATACTGTTCAAAGTAAGGGTGTGCAAGGGCTTCAGATGCTGTGATTCGCTTGTCACTATCCAGAATGAGCATCCTCTTCAGCAGATCAATGGCTTTAAAATAACATAACACAATGCTTGTAACAAATTTTGTAAAATCGATAGTAGCATCAAATCAAACATCCATGAAGCCAACAATCCATGCATGGCAAAAACATGCACAGCACCATCTTTTTTTGCAATTTGTGTTGCATACTGCTATTGCTGCCTCGTTTTTAAATGTGCAAACACTAAGTTTGGAAGTCAGACTTTATCTCTTCTGCAAGTGTTTTGGGGATCTGATTTGTGACTCCCCTCCACACTAAATGTATTTTGATAAGCCAAAGTATGCCTAGGCTAGACATCTCATTGGTTTAGAAACACTGCAGTTTGATTTGAGGTCCCTTAAGCCAGGCAGGTTGTTTATCTGCTGCTGGAATTTGAAGAGGTTCAGAAGCACATCTGAGATGGTTTGACAGTAAAATCTGTAAATTCAAGATTAATGATTGCGCTAGTAATGATAATAAAGCAGCTGACGTAAATTGTATGGTGACAACAAAAAGTAAAAAAAATATATAGGTGTACGCATCGCTAAGCGGCCGATGTACAGTAACGACAATTCGCCCAGGAGAGCTGGCCCTTAAGAGGTTAAACTCAGAAAATTTACCATTTTAAGAAAGTAATTTTAAAATTGATGGCAGCAACACAACTCAAAAAAGGTTGGGACAGGGCAATAAAAAACTGGCCAAGTAAGTGGTACTAACAAAGAGCTGGAAGAACATTTTGCAACTAATTAGGTTAAATGGCAACAGGTCAGTACTGTGAATGTAAGTCAGAGCGTTTCCGAAGTAAAGATGGGCAGAGGTTCACCAATCTGCAAAAACCTGTGTCTAAAAATGGTCAATTTCAAAATAATGTTCCTCAATGTACAATTGCAAGGACTTTAAATATATCATCATCTACAGAATATCATAAAAAGATTCCAGGAATCTGGAGAAATCTCTGTGCACAGGGACAAGGCTGAAGTGCAATATTGGATTCCTGTGATCTCCATCCCTCAGATGACACTGCATTAAAAACAAGCATGATTCTGTGATGACATCACTTCATGGGTTGAGGAATATTTCCGAAGATCACTATCTGAACACACCTATTTCTTTATTCCTTTCTCCATCCTTATTCTAGGACCTCTTCCATCAGTTAAAAACGCGATCTTACTTAACCTCTGTGGTCATCAGATGATCCTGTGGCTGGGTTCGCTTCCTGATTTAAGTGGTTCAAATATTAGAGTTTATATTCAATTCACCATTTACATTTTTTAAAGACCTACACACAGGTAAATAAATCCCTCTTTGGCTGAAGTATTGCATTGGCAGATCAGATATGTGGTGTTATTCTAGATTTGTACTTATATTGATTTTTTTGATTGTTCTATATGCTGTTATTGTTCACTGTGTAATTTTTGCATTATTCTCTTCAGTGCCTGATAGATATTATCTCCTGAAGAAGCCACGGCAGGTGGTGAAACATGTTGAGAAACAATCTCTTCGGTTGCACTATTAAGGATTGTATTGTTATATTGAATGTAAACTCTTTTTTTATAGATATGTTTTTATCGATTTTTCTAAATAAAATATGAAATTTTTTTACATAAATTTTGTGTCACCTATTGTACCTTTAAATCCCAGTTCCCTTTATGTTTTTCACTGTCTGAACACAGTTTGCCGTGTCATCCAAAAATTCAAGGTAATGCTCTATGATGCTGAGAAGAAGCAAAATCTGTACATGATCCAGAAACGCCATCCGTCTTCTCTGGGCCAAAACTCATTTAAAATGGTCTATTGAAAGAGGGAAAACTGTACTGTGGATGGACAAATCCAAAAATTTGACATTCTTTTTGTAACCATGGGTGCAGTGTCCTCAGGACTAAAGAGGAAAGAGGAGAGGGACTTTCCAGCTTGTTATCAGCGCTCAGCCTACATCTCTGATTATATGGGATGCATTAGTGCATATGGAATGGGGAGCTTGCACATCTGGAAAGGAACCATCAATGCTAAAAGATATAGCCAGGTTTTAGAGCAGCATATGCTCCCATCCAGATGACTTCTTTTTCCAGGAAAGGCCTTGCATATTTCAGCAGGACAATGCTAAACCACATACTGCATTTATAAGAGCATGGCTTTGTAGTAGAAGAGTCCGAGTGCATAACTGACCTACCTACAGTCCAGACCTTTAAACAACTGAAAATATTTGGTGCATCTTGAAACAAATCATTTGATAAAGAAGACCCAGGACTGTAGAGCAGTTATAATCCTATATCAGGCAAGAATGAGACAACATTCCTTTCCCAAAACTTCAGCAACTGTTCCCAGACGTTTATAGAGTGTTGTTACAAGATGGGATGCTACATCGTGATAAACATGGCCTTGTCAAATTTTTTGAGATGCGATGATGCCATCAATTTCAAAATCACCTTATTTTTTTTCTTAAAATGGTACATTTTCTCATATTGGTTTATGAGATTTGCAAATCATTGCATTGTGTTTTTATGTTGATTTTACACAGCTTCCCAACTTTTTTGGAATTGGGGTTGTATATTTATATTCTCATGTATGTATATAATTTTTAACAGTGCTCATACTGTTAGGCTAGGTTTACATATGTGTGGGAATATGCATAAATCACACGCATTCCCATGGTCACAGGCATCTACAGGCAAACCGTGCTGCTGTTATTGCCCCCACACATCCGAAAACGCAGCTCATTTTCCGGTGCGGGAAATCGCAGGTTACAAATGTATCATGAGATTTCTGTGCAGCTGCAATTTTAAAAAGGTGCAGAGACCTTTTTCCTGAGGTACAGCAGGCTGTGCCCCCGCAAATGTGAGCCGCACAATTGCATACCCTAACCTATGAGAAGATGTTTTTTATCAGCAGCATAAACTAGCAGCTGGTTTTTAGGAATTTAGTTCTTCTCTTTAGTAAAGTCCTTTGGTTAAGAATGAATCTCGCCCTTTGAAGGCATTAATTGAAAAGCACTGTAGTGTAATCAAGGAGTGTGTAAGGGAACTCTTTACACTGTATATCTTACTGACTTACCTAGAGGGTTGGCACCACAAAACAACTCATTTAGATCTTGCTGTGGCATGTATGGCAAAGATTCAATATATCGTCTAGCCTGGTAATAGAACAGATGATTACTAATCGCACAAAGATGACCATAAACAGATACTAAAAGCAACTACAATGCTGTGAAAAAGTATTTTCCTCCTTCCTGATTTTTACATTT
Source organism: Aquarana catesbeiana (assembly GCF_042186555.1). NCBI lineage: Eukaryota > Metazoa > Chordata > Amphibia > Anura > Ranidae > Aquarana > Aquarana catesbeiana. Next base: position 212,706,866 of record NC_133326.1, read on the forward strand.
TTTTTAGCATATTTGTCACACTTAAATGATTCGGATCATTTGAATAGTACACAAAGATAACGTGAGTAAATGCAAAATGCAGTTTTTAAATGATGATCTCATGTATTAACCACTTCAGCCCCGGAAGATTTTACTGCTCAATGACCAGGCCATTTTTTGCGATACGCCACTGCGTCGCTTTAACTGACAATTGCGCGGTCGTGCGACGCTGTACCCAAACAAAACTCTTTGCCTGGGTACAGTCCTTTTTTTCCCACAAATAGAGCTTTCTTTTGGTGGTATTTGATCATCTCTGTAGTTTTTATTTTTTGCGCTATAAACAAAAAAGAGCGACAATTTTGAAAAAAATAAAACAATATTTTGTACTTTTTGCTATAATAAATATCCACAATTTCTTTTAAAAAAAAAAGTTAATTTTTTTCTCAGTTTAGGCCGATATGTATTCTTCTACATATTTTTGGTAATAAAAATCGCAATAAGCATATATTGATTGGTTTGCGCAAAAATTATAGTGCCTACAAAATAGGGGAAAGGTTTATGGCATTTTTATTATTATTATATTTTTTTACTAGTAATGGCGTTGATCAGCAATTTTTATCGGGACTGCGACATTATGGCGGACAGATCGGACACTTTTGACACATTTTTGGGACCATTGACAATTATACAGCGATCAGTGCTACAAAAATGCACTGATTACTGAGTAAATGTCACTGGCAGGGAAGGGGTTGACACTAGGGGGCGATCAAGGGGTTAACTGTGTTCTCTAGGTGTGTTCTAACTGTAGGGGCATGGGAGTGACTGAAGTAAATGACAGATCTTTGTTCCTAGCTAGTAGGAACTCACGATCTGTCTCACCTCTCCTCACAGAACAGGGATTTGTGTGTTTACACACACATGTGCTATCCCGCTTAAAGGGTCTGACGTACAGCTACGACCGTTCGCGGGATCATGCCGACCTGCTACAGTATGACGGCGGCTGGTTGGCAACAATTAAGAGAAAAATCTGTCCAAACCTGTCTGGCCCTATGTGAAAAAGTAATTGCCCGCTAAAAACGAATAAGTGGTTGTGCCACCCTTGGCGGCAACAACTGCAATTAGGCATTTGCGATAACTGGCAATGAGTTTCACATCCCTGTGGAGGGATTTTGGCCCACCCTTATTTGCAGTTGTTTTAATTCAGCCACATTGGAGGGTTTTGCAGCATAAATGGCCTGTTTAAGGTCATGCCACAGCATCTCAATTGGATTTAAGTCCGGACTTTGAATAGGCCACTCCAAAACCTTCATTTTGTTGTTTTTTAGTCATTCAGAGGTGGACTTGCTGGTGTTTGTCGGATCATTGTCCTGCTGCATAACTAATTCAATTACTTTTTCAAATAGGGCCAGACAGGTTTGGACAGCTTTTTCCTTTTAGTAAATGAAATCATCATTTAAAAACTGTATTTAGTATTTACTCGGGTTTTCTTGGTGTAATATTAAAATTTGTTTGATGATATAAATCATTTAAGTGTGACAAATAGCAAAAAAAAAATAAATAAAAAATACAACCTCAGGAAGGGGGCAACTACTATTTGACAGCACTATATACATTTCTAAGCAAACAATTCACCCCTATCCTGTGCACACAGTCCAGCATATATTACTTACATGCTCGGATGAAATTTTCATGAGAAATTCAGAATTAGGCGTTCCAACAACTTCCATTATCCTTTTTAACTGGTCGATATCTGTTATTATTTAGGAAAATGATTACTCTGCAATCTGACAGCAAAATATTTTGTGAACCATGGTCCATGAAAATGGATGGTAAGATGTGTATATTAAGCTTAATAATTTATTTTTGATCAAAAAACTGTTGGTTCAACAAGTTCCCTCCGCCTATACTTGAAGTTCCACCACTGCGCCTATAGACTGGATATAAACCTATATATTAGAGCTGCCACTTTAAATACCGTGTTTCCCCTGAAAGTAAGACCTACCCCAAAAATAAGACCTACCTCGATTTTCAAGGAGGGCTGCAATATAAGCCCTACCACGAAAATAAGCCCTAGTTTAGGCTGGCTGTGGGCTGCTGGAGTCCTCTCTATTGCTGCTGGAGTCCTCCCCTTCCCCCAGCTGTCAGTGGGGATATTCAGACCCCCCTCTGCAAGGCTCAGAGCGGGTAGAAGAACTCAGGCAGGTCACGGAAGTGCCGAGCCGCGCTCAGCTGATTCCCGCTGCTCTCCTCTTTTGCCAGCTGCCATTGGGGGATCTCGGGCCCCCCTCTGCAAAGCTCGGAGCGGGTAAGAGAGCTCAGGCGGGTCATGGAAGTGCCGAGCCGCGCTCAGCTGATCCCCACTGCCCTCCTCTTCTGCCACCTGTCATCAGGGGATCTTGGACCCCCCTCCCTCTGCAGTGCTTGTGCCCGGGAAGAACAATCTGGTGGGTCACGGAAGCGCCGAGTGGGGCTGTGGGAAGGTATGTGACATGGTTAGAGTGCAGAGACACATACTCTTTGCATTATATTCTACTGTGGTGGCGAGGATTCTGGCAGTTTGCAAGCACTTTTATGCTGTGCACACTGGGGATTAAATTGCAAGCCCTACCCCGAAAATAAGCCCTAGTGTGTTTTTGGTTGCAAAAATTAATATAAGACCCGGGCTTATTGTTCTTTGCACACCTCGGGTCCGCCGTGACCACCACACATCGCTGTTATAAGTTATAAGAGCCGCTGTGTTTTCACTATATGCGTTTAAAGAATTTATTTAATGTAAGTTTAATGATTGAAGATTCTTTGGAGTGTTTTAATTAAACTGGTTTTACGTTATTACACTTTCTGGAGCACTTTATTTTTTACATGTGGAGAGATCCTGATTGATATTCACGGCCGGAGTCTGAAATTTCACTTAACCCCTTTATGTGTGGTTGAAAGCGCTTTAGCCAAACTCAAAAGTGTAAGGCATTGGAAGCTGGCGAGTGTGTTATCTGAAGTGAGAGGAATCACGTCACATATTGGTGTGGTGGAAGAATTGAGAAGACACTTTATAAAGCTTCAGTATTTGAAGAAATTACTCATGGACATTTTTCTTAGTTAAATGTGTTTTTATATTATTTTTCTCACTTGTCACAGGGCGTTTTAAAATAGTCTGATGCATGTTTATCAATATATACTTTCACCGTACTACTGAATTTAGCGCCACTATTTTTATCTCTTTTTTAATTCATTTATGATGCTGTGGGGATCTGAATACATAAGTACTAGTGAAGGATACAGTCATTCCCTGGAAAAAGAGCTTTGCCTTTCAAAAGCTCAGCCATAATGCATCCAACTGACCAAATGTCAACTGAAAGAAAAAAGGTTAAAGTAGTTGTGAACATACAATGTAAAAGACACTTTTTGTACAGTTATAATTATGCAGGCACCAGAACTGCTTTTGCTTAGTTCAGAAATTATGTTTTCTACCTTTTTACAAGGTTAAAAAATTCTGTCATGTGACCATGCATTTTGTCTTACTGATAGCAGGGGTGGGGTTGCAGGACACTGTGCAGACACACATTGTACCTGTATTCCATAGTCTGTTCAGCCTGAGGCAAGATGCAGGCTTTGCTTGAGCAGGGGCATGTTCAGAGGCTGTAATTGGTTGGGGGAGGGTGGAGACTGAACAAACTACCCAATACAGGCATGCTGTGTATCTGCACGGTGTCCTGTACCTCTGAATAGCCAACTGAAAAGGATGAAAGTGGACCATGCTAACACAGATCAGCTTCTGTGCTTTGTGTGATCAGTTTAAAACAAGGAAGAAAGGTAACTGGCAGGATCAACCAGGTACTTCAGATGGGAGTAGTAGATGAAAATGATAGAGACTGATTTATAAAATGCACATATGTGAACACACACATAGGAAAAAAAATATATTTAGGTTAACATACATTTTAAAGGGCTTCACTTATCTTCAAAAGTTAAAACTTATTAATGCCATTAGTCAACTTAACATGGGGAAAGTATCATTTAATTACAAAACAGAAATAAAATACAAATAAGGCAATCAGCACAAAAATAATTCCTAAATATCCTAAAAAACTAATGCAGCTAGCACAAAAGATCATCACATAATCTAAGTAAAATGCATAAGGCAAGGTGCAGCGCAAGAACAGGTAAATTTAAATGCAGCATCTAAAAAAACAGTCAAATGAAATTCCAACAAGAAAGGGGAGGAGGACTAGAGGTCCCAGCAAGCACCAAGAGGATTCCACATGGCAAAGCACAATTCAAGCAAGATATTGGTGACAGACCCTCCACCTTCAGAGCAATCGCTCCGCTCACCTCAAGGACTGGACTACTGAACTAACAGATGGTCAAGTATGTTGGTCCCTTCATAGGGTAAGTGATCCATGCAGAGACAGGAATTCCAGTAAATTCCCCGGAATATACAAAAGGTGACGCAAAAAACAACTCTAATGCCCTGTACACACGACCGGTTTACCCGTCGGAATAAACTCTGAAGATTTTTCCGACGGAATTCCGCTCAAGCTGTCTTGCATACACACGGTCACACCAAATTCCGACCGTCCAGAACGCGGTGACGTACAACACGTACGACGGGATAAGAAAACGGAAGTTCAATAGCCAGTAGCCAATAGCTTCCGTTTTGTATTTGCTTCAGAGCATGCGTCGTTTTTGGTACGTCGGAACAGCATACAGACAAGCGGTTTTCCCGATAGGAATTGGTTCCATCTGAAAAATGTAGAACATGTTCTCTTTCTAGGTCCGTCAGAATTTTCGACGTAAAAAGTCTGATGGGGCATACACACGATCGGAATATACGATGAAAAGCTCCCGTCGGACTGTTTCTGTTGGACATTCTGCTTGTGTGTACACGGCATAAGTGCTCACTGTGGATCAGTTGTAAAGCAGCTTTATTTTGAAAAAATGGTTAACACAAACAGCTGTTCAGCTCCGGAAGAATTGGCTGCTCAATAACCAGGCCATTTTTTTGCGATACGGCACGGTGTCGCTTTAATTGACAATTGCGCAGTCGTTCAATGTTGCACCCAAACAAATTTTTTTCCCACAAACGGAGCTTTCTTTTGGTGTTATTTCATCATCTCTGCGGTTTTTATTTTTTGCGCTATAAACAAAAAAAAGAGCGACGATTTTGAAAAAAAACACAATATTTTGTACTTTTTGCTGTAATAAATAGCCCCAATTTTTTTTTAAAAAAAAGGTAGTTTTCCTCAGTTTAGGCCGATATGTATTCTTCTATATGTTTTTTGTAATAAAAATTGCAAAAAGCTTGATTGATTTTGCGCAAAAGTTATAGCGTCTACAAAATAGGGGATAGATTTATGGCATTTTTATTATTATTATTATTTTTTACTAGTAATGGTGGCGATCAAGGGTTTAAATGTGTAGTACATAAGGGGTGGTATATCTGCTGCCTTAGCCAGAGGGAGTCTTTCTGGATTTTTGAGGCTAAGGTCCTCTCTCCTGAAGGGTTAAATGTAGATTTTGATTTTTATTTTCTATATTTCTGTTTTATTTTATTTTATTTTTTCAAATTCTAACTGTTATGTTTTATTATCATTTTATTTTTAATTGGTTGTTGTTATGAAGGTGTGAGATGCAAGGAATCAGCGGGTGACCAGTGTTTTTATAATATATGCACATTTTATATATACAATATTTCTTTTTATTTACTCACACTTTATATGCTCAGTGAGCATTTTCTTAACTTGCCACTAGGGGTCACTGTGTTGACCTAGTGTTCATTTCCTTATATAAAAGTGTTTAGGTTTAGGTCATGTGAGATCCTTTTCTCTGTCCCCTCCAGCAGGATTGCTGATAGATGGGATTTGCGTGCTATGTGATGGGGCAGGCTGAGCTGCGCCCCCTTTTTTTTCGTCATGGTTTCTGTGGCGATGGATAAGGTTTTAAGGAGGACGGGTGACATACGTTAGGCTCTGCCACGCTGATGAAGTTCTCTGAATGTAACGCGTACAGGGGAGAAGCTACACGCTGACATCACCCGCTGCCGACATGGCATCCTACACACCATCAGCTGTCTGTGACGGAAATGCCGTTTTCAAACAGCCATTTGTGAGTAACCATTTTTTCAAAATAAAGCTGCTTATACAACTGATCCACAGTGAGCACTTAAGAGTTGTTTTTGCTTCACCTTTTGTATATTCCGGGGAATTTACTGGAGTTCCGGTCTCTGCATGGATCACTTACCCTATGAAGGGACCTGTGTGTGTACTTGACCATCTGTTAGTTCAGTAGTAAAGTCCTTGAGGTGAGGGAAGCGATTGCTCTGAATGTGGAGGGTCTGTCACCAATATCTTCCTTGAATTGTGCTTTGCCACGTGGAATCCTCTTGGTGCTTGCTGGGACCTCTAGTCCTCCTCCTCCCCTTTCTTGTTGGACTTTAATTTGACTGTTTTTTTTAGATACCGCATTTAAATTTACCTGTTATTGCGCTGCACCTTACCTTATGTAATTACAAAACAGAACAAATGTTCCATGTGCCCGTGATTTTGGGTAGCCTAAAAAAGCAAGACCCAGGAGACCTGGCTAAGAACGACTAGCTTCTAAATTTACGTCTCTATAGTAAAAAGGGGGACGGATTAAAAGTCATAGGAAATTTCTCACCATGCTCGAAATTTTCTTGAACTGGACCTCAGACTCAGTTCAGAATGAATGTTAAAATCTAGCAAAAAACTTGCGACTTCTATAAAGCCAGCCTATTGGTGGTACTATTGTTTAGCCTAGTACTCATCCAAAGCCCAGGTGAATGGCAATTATGACTGATGTTTTGCAAGAAGCGTAAAAGAGGCCAGCTTTCTCAAAACTGGAACATCCAACCCTGAACAGGGGTGAGGGCCTTCAACACCATCTGTCTTCCACATATGGTGCCATTTTATCTTCTATACTCTGACAACTTTGACAACAGTTGACACCTTCAGCCATGTAAATCGAAGGACTGACACCTATGCAGAGTTCCTGACACCAAGGATGGAATTCTGTAACTAGAATAGATTGGTTCTATAACTGCCACAACTTCCATCCTGTCCTTGTACAATCAATGTCTGCCTTGACACATTCTATGGTGACTGGATCAAGGTGTCTATGCTGCTGTATGGATATAAATACTGGGATTTGTTCCCGACATTGGAACTAAAGAGGTAGCTAAATAGGCTGTAAATAAAAAAAATCTCTGTTAGAAAAATAAGCTGTAAATGGTCTTTAACAGATGAATGCGACTACTACTATCTACAGTCTTGAAAAAGTATTCATACCCCTTGAAAATGTTCACATTTTGTCATGTTACAACCAAAAATGTTAATGTAATTTATTGGGATTGTATGTAATAGAACACCACAAAGTGGCACATAATTGTGAAGTGGAAGGAAAATGATAAATAGTTTTCAATTTTTTTTTTTTACAAATATGTGAAAAGTGTGGCGTGCATTTGTATTCAGCCTCCTTTACTCTGATACCCCTAACTAAAATCTAGTGGAACCAATTGCCTTCATAAGTCACCTAATTAGTAAATAGAGTCCACCTGTGTGTAATTTAATCTCAGTATAAATACAGCTGTTCTGTGAAGCCTGCAGAGGTTTTTTAGAGAACAAACACCATCATGAAGGCCAAGGAACACACCAGACAGGTCAGAGATAAAGTTGTGGAGAAGTTTAAAGCAGGGTTAGGTTATAAAAAATATCTCAAGCTTTAAATATCTCATGGAGCACTGTTCAACTGCAAACCTACCAAGACATGGCCGTCCACATAGACTGACAGGCCGGGCAAGGAGAGCATTAATCAGAGAAGCAACCAAAAGGCCCATAGTAACTCTGGAGGAGCTGCAGAGATCCACAGCTTAGGTGGGAGAATCTGTCCACAGGACAACTAGTAGTCCTGCACGCCACAAATCTGGCCTTTATGGAAGAGTGGCAAGAGGAAAGCCATTGTTGAAAGAAAGCCATAAGAGTCCCGTTTGTAGTTTGTGAGGAGCCACGTGGGGGACACAGCAAACATGTAGAAGAAGGTGCTCTGGTCAGATAAGACCAAAATAGAACTTTTTGGCCTAAAATCAAAACGCTGTGATGTGCTGTGTGGCGGAAAACTAACACTGCACATCACCCTGAACACACCATCCCCACCGTGAATCATGGTGGTGGCAACATCATGTTGTGGAGATGCTCTTCTTCAGCAGGGACAGGGAAGCTAGTCAGAGTTGATGCAAAGATGGAGGGAGCCAAGGACAGGGCAATCTTAGAAGAAAACCTGTTAGAGTCTGCAAAAGATTTGAGACTGGGGCGGTTCACCTTCCAGCAGCACAACGACCCTAAACATACAGCCAGAGCTACAACGGAATAGTTTAGATCAGAAATGGTGAATCTTGGCACCCCAGATGTTTTGGAACTACATTTCCCATGATACTCATGCACTCTGAAGAGTAGTTGAGCATCACGCGAAATGTAGTTTCAAAACATCTAGGGTGCCAAGGTTCGCCATCACTGGTTTAGATCAAAGCATATTCATGTGTTAAAATGGCTCAGTCAAAGCCCAGACCTATATCCAATTGAGAATCTGTGGCAAGACTTGAAAATTGCTGTTCACAGATGCTCTCCATTCAATCTGACAGAGCTTGAGCTATTTTACAAAGAAGAATGGGCAAAAAGGTCCCTTCACATTCAGCACTGACATTTAATAGGGTTCTGAGAATATTCTGCACCAGTATTGTTAGATTTTTGTAAACAGAACTAGTACAAAGGATATCCTGAGCATCATTTGGTTACCTGTCTGGTTATAGTGCATCCAGTTTAACATGATCTCTGGAGCTCTGTACCACCTGGTTGCTACATAACCAGTCATTTCATCATCTGTCTGTCGTGCCAGCCCAAAATCTAAAATCTCCAAAAAAAAAAAAAAATTGAGACTGTAAGACAGCAATATTTGACACAGTGATTTTTATGCTTCACAGTTGAGAATCTTTTCCACTTTAAAAGGGTATATGAAGGAAGTGGTGACTCTTACCCTTAATTCACAATCTTCATTTACTGCTAAATTGCTGGGTTTTAAGTCCTATAGTACAATAATAGGATTTAGGCATTAGAACAGTTCGTCACGCAAAAAAAAAAATCCTTGCATACAATTAATTCTTTCTACAAATCTTGTAAAATAAATGTCCTGTTAAGTTTTGGTTAGCATTAGGAAAATGTATTACAGATGGGTCACCAGTGATAAGTCTGCAAGTATAAAGTGTCCTTATTTGTGTACGGCAACTAACTTTAGAATGTCATTTGTCCAGTGCACTCTGGGAAATATAATGGAAAATCTCAGTTGCCATAAACTATAAGTAACTCTTTCACTCAATAGGTGAGGTTGAGCCTGTTGATTTAGAAATAGTGCTAAGTGACACAGCATAATCGCCTAATCTTATTTTGTGGCCCAAAATGTACTCAATAAGCCATTCAATGTAGTTTGAACTGATTAAAACAGAGGGATTTTGCTAGTTAGGAAGTAAAAGCAGGAACTTGCTGACCAGGATGTACTGCTTATATATTATTATTATATGACATGGAATGTCAGGTCCTGGTAACTGGATTAATCATAACTTATTTAAACTATATTAGAAAACTGATTCCTGCAATCCAACAGTTGTTTGGTACAAGTACAACCATTGCTTTATTTGCACAAATAATATAAAAAAAGTCTCAGCCTGTTAGGCATGTGAGCTCCCAGCTGGCTTTAACAACATTTCCACCCAGCTTTTAGTCTTTCATCTTTCTGTTAGAAAATGAAAGCATATCAAACAAAAGTGGAGTGGGAGTAAATTTTAGAGTGCTGCCTCCCAGACTGAATTTTTAACAGTACTTCTTTCCCACAAAAGAGACTTTTTAATACATTGGTGGTATGAGGGAGGACGCTGTGTCATTATTGAAAGGCTTTGGTTAACCAGTTGATGAAATGTATGGGCCATCTTCGCATTACAAGGAACAAGTTAGCAGACCTGTGGATGCCCCAGCTAGCCCACAAGGTGTGTAAAGAAACATTCCTCCCGCCTTCCCCACCAAATTATTCACACCCCCTTTTGGTGGTATGAACAAGTCTGGTGCCTGTCAACACTGGGCTCAAATTTTGAGAACGAGGGCCCATTCTAAACACTCTGTTAAGCTGCCATCCAGTGCCATATGGCATACAGACTGGCAAACTCACCAGGAGATGAAAATCTCAGGTGTAAACTGGCCTACTTTGTGTAAAACCTTAAAGATGAATTCCAGGTATGGATTTTTTATACAGTTACAGGTCCAGCTTGAACCAAAGTAACTATGTACTGTATTATCCCATACCTGGCCATTGCCCAAAGGGAGACCACTACTCCAGTGATCTTCACCTGCTTCAAGGTCTCTTGCTGAGCGGCTGCCCTGCTGCATTCTGAACACAGGAAGTTGGCAGCTTGGAACAGGCACCATTCAGAGAATGCATTTTCTGAAGGAATACAGTACAAAGTATTCTCTGATTGGACATGATGGAGATGATGACAGCAAAGTATTTTTTTAAGGGAACCTGCGCTGAGTGGCCAATCTCCTGGGTTCAGAATGTAGCAGGCCAGCCGCTCAGCATGGGACCTGGAAGCAAGTGGATATCACTGGAGTAGTGTGTTCTACTTCGGATATTTCCAGCTTCCAGAGGCATCAGCCAGGTGTGGTATATAAATAGTTACAATGGTCCAAGCTCGACCAATGTAACTATGCATAAAATAAAAATACCTGGAATTCCTCTTAAAACATGTTGGATTGCAGATTCTAGGAACATGACTGGTGGGTGGTAACAACAGATAATAGGAAGAGAAATTTGAAAGAAGTTTTTGATACTTACTCTATGTATGATCCCCGCTGAATGGATATACTGTGAAAATCAAATGTGTAACTTTTAAAGTTATTAAACATTTAAGTTATAAAAAGAAATCAGATATCAAAGTTTCTTATAATGTACTTCCTTGATTTCATGTGCAACAGGGCTGGCCTTAAAGGGGTTGTAAACCCTCGTGTTTTTTCACCTTAATGAATTATGGTGAAAAAACTTCTGTCGCTGACCAACCCCCCAGCACTCACCTGAGCCCGTTCGTTCCCACGCCGGAGACGTGCAAACCCTCTCTGGCCGGGGTCTCGGCTCTTGACTGGATAGATGGATAGCAGTGCAGCCATTGGCTCCCGCTGCTGTCAATCAAATCCAATGACGCGGGCACCAGAGGTCGGGGCAGAGTCTGGCGTTCTGTGTCTATGGACGGAAATGCTGGACCCGGGAGCGCGCCCGCACGGTAACCCCCAGGGAGAGTGCTTCTCCTAGGGGGTTTTCTGATGCGGGGAGGAGCCGCGAGCGCTGTTGGGGACCCTAGAACACGAGGATTGGGGCCACTGTGCAAAACGAACTGCACAGTGGAGGCAAGTATAATATTTTTTAAATAACAGAGGGTTTACAATCCCTTTAATCCCGTTTTGAAAAAGACAGAGTCCCAGGCTTAGAAGCCAGCCTGCTTGCTGTTGGTATGCTGGTAATCTTATACAGTGCCTTGAAAAAGTATTCATACACCTTGAAATTTTACACATTTTGTCATGTTACAACCAAAAACGTAAATGTATTTTATTGGGACTTTATGTGATAGACCAACACAAAGTGGCACATAATTGTGAAGTGAAGGGAAAATGATAAATGTTTTTTAATTTTTTTACAAATAAACGTAAAAAGTGTGGCGTGCATTTGTATTCAGCAGCCCTGAGTCAATACTTTGTAGAACCACCTTTCACTGAAATTACAGCTGCAAGTCTTTTTGGGGAGGTCTCTACCAGCTTTGCACATCTAGAGAGTGACATTTTTGCCCATTCTTCTTTGCAAAATAGCTCAAGCTCTGTCAGATTGGATAGAGAGTGTCTGTGAACAGCAATTTAAGTCTTGCCACAGATTCTCAATTGGATTTAGGTCTGGACTTTGACTGGACCATTCTAACACATGAATATGCTTCGATCTAAACCATTTTATTGTAGCTCTAGCTGTATGTTTAGGGTCATTGTCCTGCTGGAAGGTGAACCTCTGCCCCGGTCTCAAGTCTTTTGCAGACTCTAACAGGTTTTCTTCTAAGATTGCCCTGTATTTGGCTCCATCCATCTTCCCATCAAATCTGACCAGCTTCCCTGTCCCTGCTGTAGAAAAGCATCCCCACAACATGATGCTACCACCACCATGTTTCACAGATGGTTTGTTCAGGGTGATGTCCAGTGTTAGTTTTCCGCCACACATAGCGTTTTGCTTTTAGGCCAAAAAGTTCCATTTTGGTCTCATCTGACCAGAGCACCTTCTTGCAAGTTTGCTGTGTCCCCCACATGGCTTCTCACAAACTGCAAACGGGACATTTTATGGCTTTCTTTCAACAATGGCTTTCTTCTTGCCACTCTTCCATAAAGGCCAGATTTGTGGAGTGCACGACTAATAGTTGTCCTGTGGACAGATTCCCACCTGAGCTGTGAATTTCTGCAGCTTCCCCAGAGTTACCATGGGCCTCTTGGCTGCTTCTCTAATTAATGCTTTCCTTGCCCGGCCTGTCAGTTTAGGTGGACGGCTATATGTTGGTAGGTTTGCAGTTGTGCCATACTTATTCCATTTTCAGATGATGGATTGAACAGTGCTCCGCGAGGTGTTCAAAGCTTGTGATAATTTTTTATAACCTAACCCTGTCTTAAACTTCTCCAGAACTTTATCCCTGGCCTGTCTGGTGTGTTCCTTGGCCTTCATGATGCTGTTTGTTCACTAAGGATCTCTAACAAACCTCCGCAGGCTTCACAGAACAGCTGTATTTATACTGAGATTAAATTATACACAGGTGGACTCTTATTTACTATTTAGGTGCCTTCTAAAGGCGATTGATTCCACTAGATTTTAGTTAGGAGTATCAGAGTAAAGGGAGCTGAATACAAATGCACGCCACACTTTTCAGATATTTATTTGTAAATTCACTTCACAATTATGTGCCACTTTGTGTTGGTCTATCACATCCAATCCCAATAAATGACATTATGTTTTTGGTTGTAACATGCCAAAATTTCAAGGGGTATGAATACTTTTTCAAGGCACTGTATTCACATAAAGTACATATTAATGTCTTTCTCCACAGGATTATTTGCAGAACACACCCTGTGACCAGTGATAACAAGCAACCTGACTTTTCAACTGGGCTCACTGAGGGGTCACAGTAAAACCAAAAGCAGATCTTCCCATCAAGCTCCTAAACAGCAGAAAGGGCTTACACCACTTTGCTGGAAAATTATTTTTGAAGCAACAAAACTTCACTTTAGTGTAATATGTAACACTACAGCTTCAATAACATCTACACATCTTATAAAAACATAACAATGACTATTTATATTGATTGCAGGAATCAACAGAAGTTACAATTGCCTTCACTGCAATCTGCTAGGACTATATGTTGTATTAAAGATAACCCGTGCTTTGCTCGTGCTTTACTTCTTCCCTCTCCAGCAGCATATACTCACCTTTTCCTTACTCATGTGTACTTTATTTAGGCACCAGGAGTGAAGAAAATAAAACTTCTGGGTATAGAGAAACATGCCACTTACTCCACGTTTCAGTGATGGTGCTTACTGATTTGTCAAGTGCTGGCACATGGGAGTGGAGAGAGTCCAGCGTTAAAGCTCAGACAGGATCAAATCTTACACAAGGTTGTCTTTCCTCACTCCTGGTGGCTGAATAATCTGTCAGGGGAGTGAAAGAAGGGAAAGAGAAAAAAAAAGGAGTATATCCTAAGGTGGAGGGAGAATTAAAGTGAACATGTTGCTATGCTTTGCATGGGCAAAGCACAGCTTCACTTTCATTTTATCCGAATATGTTGGCCTGGACCAATCATCATAAAGCTGAATAGTATCAGCCTCCCCTGTTCTGGTGGCCTCCAAAGCAGCAGCAGCTTTTGCTGCCTAAGTAATAATCAGATGACAGTATTTGGAAGTAAAACACTGCCACCCAGTGACACAGTTATAGTCTTCACAATTAAAGCCTGGCGGTATCTCTCATTTCCAGATAATACCTCTCAGAAGCAAATTAACCTTTTTTTTTTTTTTTTTTAGAGAGAAATAATGCCAATTGAGAAGTAATGTTTTCAGAATAAAGTCAAGCACAACAGCATACAGAGTGACAGAAGCAAACTGTACAAAGACATTGCTCACTCATTGCTGTATGCCCTGTTCCTTAGCAGTCCTTTATACGGGGTTCTTAGTTTATGCCCTCTAATTTCAGGAAAGTAAAAAAGCAAAGTGAGGTCACAAATTAGCAAATTGTTCCACTGGGCACAGCTTCAGTCATGTGGTCTGCCACAGTAAGACTAGTCTGAATGTTGCTGCATGCTTACTTCATCCAGGCCCTGGCCACAAAGCATGATGAAGAGAGGAAGCAATGTAAACTTCTGCAGAGGCAGCTATGGGTAAACACTGTATTTTCCCCTGGTGTCTACAGGTAGCCTCTTCTTTAAGTCAAGAGGCTCTTTATTTTTTTTTTTTATAAATATAAACCAAAAGAAGTATTGTGTTAAATACCTTGAGGCCCCGAAGCAGCTGATATATTAAGAATTGGATGTGGTCATCTGTTAGCTTTTGGCACTTTACAATATTATTCAGGTCTGCACCCATCAGATTGGTTACTAGGTACCTGCAAATTGTAAGAAGTACACAGTTATGGTGCATTATTATTAGTGATTGAACACAATACATCAGGGGTAGGCAAACTTAAAGAAGTGGAGATCTACCTGAACAACATAGAAGTCAAACATCACCGGGCACGTCGTCGCCTCCTCACACCGAAGTAGCAGAATTTATTTTGGGGTGTGATTTCTGCTATGTACAGCGATGTGTTAGAAAGATCTTATAAAAATGGACAACTTTTATTTTGTAGGAAAAAAAAATGCGTTTCCATCAACTGGGGGAAATCTGTTCTTCTCCCGATTGATGGGGTAGCGCAGGGAATGCTGGAGAACGCTAGATATCCACAGGTGGTGGAGAGTTTTAGATACTTGAGTGTAAAGGTAACAGTAAATTCTAGGCTGTATATATTAGAGAACCTGGATCCTTTGTTGAGGGTGTTCAGAGTAAAATGCGGTATATGGAGGTGTCTCTCTTTGTCAGTAGTGGGTCAGTGTAGCCTTATTAAAATTATATGGTTGCCTCAACTTCTATATATCTTGCACAACTCCCCAATATGGATCCCCGGAGTGTGGTTCAAGAAGGCGGAGGGTCTCTTTAGGGTTTTAATTTATTTGGAAGAAAGGGAAACCCAGAATCTGCTTGAAGGTGCTGCAGCTGCCAAGGGATAGAGGAGGGTTGGCTGTACCGCAACCCTGAAGCCACTACTTGGCTGCTCAATTACAGCAAGTGGGGGGTTGGGAAGTGTGTAACTATTACTAATTACAACTCACAAACATTGTTAGCCTGTACCCCGCACACATCCCCGATAGAGGCACTAGAGGCAGGGTCACTGAAGGGAGAGGACCAATGTCCTTCAGAAAAATTGTTGCTGAAAGTGTGGAGTACAACAAGATACATTTTTCAGTACTTGGAGTATAGCGAGTTTACACCTATCTGGGATCATGCGAAGTTGCCGGAGCTTGTGGGTTTGGATAACTTTTTAAACTGGAAGCAGAGGGAGGTGGTCCGATTGTCACAGTTATATACAGCGGGGGCACTGAAACTTTCAGGAATTAAAGGAGGAATTTAGCTTTACAAATAGCAATTTTTATCAATACTTGCAGCTGAGACAAGCATTGACGACACAGTTTAGGGAGAAGAGATTGGAATGGAGCAATATGTGTTTATTAGAAACCTTAGTGAATGCTACTTCCCTAAAGGGGTCAACCTTAAAACTATACTTAAATATATGTTTGCGGGTGTTAGAAAAAGATTTCCAACTGGTAAGCAGAGTAAAATGGGAGGAGGATGTTGGAAAACTTAGACGGTATTGTGGCCTCAACAGACCAGTTATCTCTCTCTTTAGCCCAGAGGCTCACTCCGCTATACATTGTCCACAGGGCATACTATACATTGAAAAGATTGCTCTTGTTTGGGGGACGTCCAGATGCATTTTGTCCCAGATGTAGAGGGGCGACGGGATACCTGATTCACGTGCTCTGGGGGTGCCCCAAACTATACAGATATTGGGAATAAATTTAGTCTTCAGTACAAACTAGGGATGCACCGAATGTGTTTTTTGGTGCCGAAACCGATACCGAAAATGAAAAATACACTAGGCCGAAAACCGAAACCGATACCGCAACAGCACCAATACCGAAAGTGACTGTTTTTAAAAATATTTTTATACAGGAGATGGTCAGAGACTGGGGACATGGTACAGGAGATTGTCAGTGACTGCAGACACATTACAGGAGATGGTCAGAGACTGGGGACATGGTACAGGAGATTGTCAGAGACTGCAGATACATTACAGGAGATGGTCAGAGACTGGGGACATGATACAGGAGATGGTCAGAGACTGGGGACATGATACAGGAGATGGTCAGAGACTGGGGACATGATACAGGAGATGGTCAGAGACTGGGGACATGATACAGGAGATGGTCAGAGACTGGGGACATGATACAGGAGATGGTCAGAGACTGGGGACATGATACAGGAGATGGTCAGACTGGGGACATGATACAGGAGATGGTCAGAGACTGCGGACATGATACAGGAGATGGACAGAGACTGCGGACATGATACAGGAGATGGTCAGAGACTGCGGACATGATACAGGAGATGGTCAGAGACTGCGGACAAGATACAAGAGATCAATGCAGCCCGTAATGCAGCCCGCGTTTGCCCCTCAGATGCAGCCCGCGTTTGCCCCTCAGATGCAGCCCACATGTGCCCATAAGATGCAGCCTCACCTGTGCCCATCATGCAGCTTGCCAGTGGCCGTCATGCAGCCTGCCAGTGCCCCTCATGTAGCCTGCCAGTTCCCGAATCAGAGTGGCAATCTCCGAGTGTCACGGAGCTGCATTTGAATTGCCCGGGTCGCCGTAACAATGTCCCGCCTCCTTTAATCACGTCACACTGATTCAATGTCCCACCATTGGATCAGGGTGCCGTCTGTCAAAGGAAGTGGGACATTGTTACTGCGGTCTGTGTAGTTAAGCCCTGTGAAACGGAGATCACGGCGAGGAGAAGGGAGGGGGGGGGGGAGGAGAAGAGAGGAGATGACTGCGGCGTGCCGTGCCAGAAGGACACCCCCGTAATAAATGGCTAGAAACTCCAGGACTGGCATCAGAGAGGACAAATTTTTAGAAAAGATACTTTGGTGGAAATGTTTTTATCTTCAATGAGACGGGAGGTGGGTTGGGGAGTTCGAAAAAAAATCTAAAACAAATAAATAAAAAAAAAGCGTTTTTATTTTCCTTACACATTTTCCAAAAACGTGTTGAAAAAAAAAAAAAAAAAAAAAAGACATGTTCAAAAGACAAATATGCCTCATAGAATATACGTTGGGGTGTTTACTTTCCAAAATGGGGTAATTTTTGGGGCATTTCCATTGTTCTGGTGCTCAAGGGCCTTCAAAAGTGTAAGAGGTAGTCTAGAAATTATATGTGTAATTTATGTCCCTAGAACACCTGATGGTGCTCCTTGCATGTTGGGCCTCTGTATTTGTCCAGGCTGTGTAAACGTCTCACAAATGTGGCATCGCCATACTCAGGAGTAGCAGAATGTATTTTGGGGTGTAATTGCAAGTATGCATATGCTGTGTGTGAGAAAAAAAAATGTTAATATGACAATTTTGTGGGAAAAAAAAAATCTTAATTTTGCAAAGAATTGTGGGAAAAAATTACAACTTCAAAAAACTCACCATGCCTCTTACTAAATACCTTGGACTGTATACTTTCTAAAAAAGGTGTCATTTGGGGGGGCATTTGTACTGTCCTGGCTTGTTAGGGTCTCAAGAAATAAGAAGAAATAATACATTTTCAATGATTGGCACCATAGCTTGTAGACGCTATAACTTTCACACAGACCAAATAATATGCACTTATTTTGGTTATTTTTATCAAAGATGTAGCAGTTTAAATTTTGGCCAAAATTTATGAAGAAAAATGACTAATTTACAAAATTTTATAACAGAAATGCATTTTTTAAACAACATTTTTGGTCTTTTTTCATTTATAGCGCAAAAAATTAAAAAATAAACAGTGGTGATTAAATACAACCAAATGAAAGTTCTATTTGTGTGAAAAAAAGGACAACAATTTCATATGGGTACAGTGTTGCATGGCTGAGTAATTGTCCAGAGGCCAAGTGGTTAAATATCACAGTGCAGGTATTATCATGATTGATACTATCCATCAGGTAATGAGTGCAGCCAGCAGTCATGTGCACAGAACTATGTTGGTGCATACTGGAAATCCTTTCTCCTCAGAATGAAGAAAAAGTGAGTTTGAAAATATTAATGTTTAACATGAAATACTTACACTTCAGTAAAGCTTTCAACTGACGTTGATGGAGTAAACACATCCAGCAGACCTATTACCTATAGGAAAAGCAAAAAGATTTTCACTTTGGTACCGCAGAAATTGGAAAATATCACATACCATGCTCCGGTTATAGCCCCTGGGAGGATCAGCATTTTATAGGTTAGGGAAAACATTTTGTATAAAACAATCAGTCGCACAACACACTCATCCTACCTATAAATAGAGTATCTGCCCCACAATAGATTCCCCTACTACCTATCAACAAAGTATCTTGTCTTGAATCATGTAATTATTTTTATTAAAAATTTTTTTTCCAGTTTACAGCAAAACTGAGAAACAAAACACTTCCACTGAACATGTGTAAACACAAGAAAGACATACTAAGAAAATAGTAGATTCAAATCTGCCCCACAATAGATTCATCCTACCTATAAATAGAGCAGGCCTTGACAAATCCTACCCAAAGTAGCAGCCAGCTTTAAAGACCTAGGATCCAACACAATGTACACTGCAAATAAATATAGGCGATCCCAAAGTTACTTCTCCCTAAGCCGAGAGTTCTAAAAGTTCTGTGGAGCGCCATCCACAAGGATCTGCCTATGCTTGAAAGATCAATAAAAGGTTGGTCTATCACTTTCAAATGTGATGCAAAAAAAAAAAAAAAAAAAAAAAAAAATCTGCCAAGATATTTTAACCCAATGTGAAATGATGATTCCTTGCACTGTGCATACATCCCCGGGATCCCCATTACTCTCCACTGCATTTCAGGACCCCAAAGAAGTAGCAGATACAGTGCTTGTCAAACTGAAGACCCTCAGGTGATTGCTCGGTCAGGCTACATCTAAACAGTGGCATCCTCTCTCACACTTGAACTGGTGGGCAGCTTTTGACTCATTCTCGCTCTCTTTCCAGGAATAGGCTCTGCTGCTAGCCACTAAGACATGCAAACACTGACGAGTGCTCCCTCTCCAACAAAACTGAGGCACTATATGTAGGTAACCTCTGCTGACTTGTGTCCTGGCCACACACTCGTCTGATGTATCTGGCACAGAGTCCCTTAGCTCAGTCTGTCTTGCGCCAATAGCGTTCAATAACGTGGCCAGAGCATCTTTTAGTTGCCATGGCCACCGGAAACTGTCCAGTTCTGAAATAGAGCCTTGTGATCCATGCAGAAGAAATACAAAAACTGTAAAAATTGTGTTTGTGTTGATACCTGTGACAGGTTTCCTGAGAATCCCCCCACCGGTCCTTCCCCAGATGCAGTGAACGCTACCACTTTACCCGGCTATGCCCTCCCCTGCCAGCCTAATATCCAATCAGAGTACCCTTAGTGAAGCAGAACTCTGCAAATGAAGTGTATGGAGAAGGCAATGCAGATCTATCTACACCTAAGGTATATACAGTGTGGACGGAAAGTATTCAGATGCCCCTTAAATTTTTCACGCTTTGTTATATTGCAGCCATTTGCTAAAATCATTTAAGTTCATTTGTTTCCTCATTAATATACACACAGCACCCCATATTGACAGAAAAACACAGAATTGTTGACATTTTTGCAGATTTATTAAAAAAAAAAAAACTGAAATATCACAATGGTCCTAAGTATTCAGACCCTTTGCTGTGACACTCATATTTAACTCAGGTGCTGTCCATTTCTTCATCATCCTTGAGATGGTTCTACACCTTCATTTGAGTCCAGCTGTGTTTGATTATACTGATTAGGAAAGCCACACACCTGTCTATATAAGACCTTACAGCTCACAGTGCATGTCAGAGCAAATGAGAATCATGAGGTCAAAAGGAACTGCCTTAAGAGCTCAGAGACAGAATTGTGGCAAGGCACAGATCTGGCCAAGATTACAAAAAAAAAATTCTGCTGCACTTAAGGTTCCTAAGAGCACAGTGGCCTCCATAATCCTTAAATGGAAGACGTTTGGGATGACCAGAACCCTTCCTAGAGCAGGCCGTCCGGCCAAACTAAGCTATCAGGGGCGAAGACCTTAGGTGAGAGAGGTAAAGAAGAACCCAAAGATCACTGTGGCTGAGCTCCAGAGATGCAGTCAAGAGTTGGGAGAAAGTTGTAGAAAGTCAACCATCACTGCAGCCCTCCACCAGTCGGGGCTTTATGGCAGAGTGGCCAGACGGAAGCCTCTCCTCGGTGCAAGACACATGAAAGCCCGCATGGAGTTTGCTAAAAAAAAACACCTGAAGGACTCCAAGATGATGAGAAATAAGATTCTCTGGTCTGATGAGACCAAGATAGAACTTTTTGGCCTCAATTCTAAGTGGTATGTGTGGAGAAAACCAGGCACTGCTCATCACCTGTCCAATACAGTCCCAACAGTGAAGCATGGTGGTGGCAGCATCATGCTGTGGGGGTGTTTTTCAGCTGCAGGGACAGGACTACTGGTTGCAATCGAGGGAAAGATGAATGTGGCCAAGTACAGGGATATCCTGGGCAAAAACCTTCTCCAGAGTGCTCAGGACCTCAGCCTGTGCCAAAGGTTTACCTTCCAACAAGACAATGACCCTAAGCACACAGCTAAAATAACGAAGGAGCGGCTTCACAACAACTCCGTGACTGTTCTTGAATGGCCCACCCAGAGCCCTGACTTAAACCCAATTGAGCATCTCTGTCCACCAACGTTTACCATCCAACCTGACAGAACTGGAGAAGATCTGCAAGGAGGAATGGCTGAGGATCCCCAAATCCAGGTGTGAAAAACTTGTTGCATCTTTTCCAAAAAGACTTATGGTTGTATTAGATCAAAAGGGTGCTTCTACTAAATACTGAGCAAAGGGTCTGAATACTTAGGACCATGTGATATTTCAGTTTTTCTTTTTTAATAAATCTGCAAACATGTCAACAATTCTGTGTTCTTCTGTCAATATGGGGTGCTGTGTGTACATTAACGAAGAAAAAAAATGAACTTAAATGATTTTAGCAAATGGCTGCAATATAACAGAGTGAAAAATTTAAGGGGGTCTGAATATTTTTCTGTCCCCACTGTACAAGTCAAAGAATGAGGACTGGGTTGATCTATGGAGTATCACATCCAACGACTACGTTCTAAATCTTAGGTACCCACCAAAAACTTTGTTTACATGATTAAAATCATCAATTAATAACATTAAATTAAATACAATTTTAAAAATAATAATAATAAGTTTTACAATTGCAATATACAGCCTGACTAGATATATTTGTCCCTAATCAACACCATTAGCTATCTTTATAGGTTAATTTATTTTCTGCATATGAATCATAGTCACATAAAGTATAATTTGCTAAACAGGCAGTGGACTGGCGCTCACTCTGAGTTTTCCCAAATATGGATTCCACATCTTCAGAAGCATAGTTGAGGCGGTTTTAAAATAAATATACAACCAAATAATTGTAATACAATGCATTTTGAGTTTTCATGTATTTTCAGTATATATCTAATGATTTTATGCGTGAACACGTCTTGTGAGGGTACCTAGGACGTCCACTATTCTTGCGGTTTATATGTACACCTAAGGTATTCAAGCTTTACTACCAAACAATAAAAAGACGGAATGCAGTATTAACACAGTATAGTATACAAAAGGTTTACCGTTACCATTTAGACTATATGGCCAAATGTTTATGGACACCTGACCATCACAGCTCTATGAGCTTGATGGACATCATATTCCAAAACCCTTTGCAACTATAAACAAACTCCACTCTTCTAGGAAGGCATTTTTACAAGATTCTAAAAGGTGTCTGTAAAAATGTGTGCCTATTTAGCCAAAACAGCACCTGTAAGGTACTGATGTTGGACAAGAATACCTAGCCCAGAATTGGCATAGTAATTCATCCCAAAAGTGTTCAACAGATTTGAGGTCAGGGCTCTGAGCAAATCTTTCAAAATCCTTCACACCAAACTCGTCGGAACTTTATGGACTTATCCTTGTGCGCAGAAGCACACTTGTGCTGGAACAGAACAGGACCTTCCTCAAGGTTCTTTTCTGTTTAAAATGTCTGTATGCTGCCGCCTTAACAGAACCCTTTTCTGGAAACACTTAAGCTCAACCATTTAGTAGATATCCCTGTTACCCATTGTCACTCTTTAAAGAAAGACTCTAGCCTTTTCATTTTAACAATGAATTTAGTAATCCAGAATCTCACCAACTGTATCTGCTCCACCCCACTTCTTGGATGGACGACACCCAGCATCATTCAGCAACTTCCTCTTTGCACAGGCAGTCAAGGCCACATCTACTGTAGTCTATTTGAGGACAGGAGGTGCCTCCATGATGCTCTGTGCTTTAACAGTGGGTATTTCCAACAGTGTTCATTGGTCACCCATTAATATCCACTTGTCTTCTAGCCAAAGCTTCAAATCTACTTCTAAAGTCAAAACGTATACGACCCATAATGTGATTTATGAGTGAGTTCCTGAGTAGTTCAAATATTGCCTGCATGTCTACTGCGAGCAGCATAGCAAGACCATCAGACGCAAATATCCGGACTGGAAGCAGCAGTGTTTTTACTTTATCTTCCGGAAACAGCTGCTTCAAACCTCCACTGGCGACGAAGCTGATAGATGGACTGCTCATTTATCCCAATAAAATGTTGGTCTCATTTTCCCCCAAGCAACCACTCCAAAATTACCAGTTTCGATTAAATAGAAGTATCTGTATGACTAATTTGCCTACTTTTATTTGATACACATTTGATATGGTTTTAATGAATACCCTGCTCAGACTTCCCACTTGCTTTACTCTAGATACACAAGACAAACAGTTTCTTAGGAATTAAACAGGTCAAGCCTTGATGCGCTGAACATTTCCCAAGTCACTCTACTTGGCTGTCTCCCTTTCAATTGGCAAATTCAAAAGAGTTGACATCTCTAGGTACTTTACAGATATTACTGCTTTCCCACTTTCTATGGTCCCTACCTGCACCTGTCAAATTCTCACACAAATCAACATCTTTCAAACAGTACAGTCAAACTGAGGGCCAGATTGCTCATGCCCTTTCGCTGAATTACAAATTGCTTCTTTCAAGGGCGTCTGCCACACCTTTACACTATTTAGATCACTGGGAACAAGACCTGGGAATCACTCTGGATCATCACTGGATGCAGTGTGAAAATACTTTCTATGTCCTTCAGATCCTCAATATGTAACAAATATTCAGGATTCAGGGTACAAGATTGTAACTCGCTGGTACCGCACTCCACCCCTTCTATGCACCCTAGAGAATCTGAGACCGGTTAGCGATGTTGACAGGATAGAGGCGATTTACTGCATATATTCTGGTCCTGTCCATCTCTTGATACTTTTTGGACTCATTTGGTTGATGATGTATTCCAATCATTTACTGACCAGGAACTCTCCAAAAACACCTGAATTCTTCTCACTGCATCATAATCAGATACCGACGTCGGCCTACAAAGAAAATCAGTGCTGTGCCACCTAGTTAGCGCAACATGGTCATGCATACTGGCTTTGTGGAAATTCCCCCTCTTTCTCACAGTTCAACAATGGATTAGAAGGGTATGAGGATATCAGGGAGATGGAAAGTCTTACGAGCTCAAAAAAAAGATACAAACACTAGATGCCACAATACATGGTTACAGTATATTGGATGGAGTTTGAATTGCTTAATGCAGGTAAACAATTACTGGCAGTCTAAATCGGGCTGGCGTCATGGCAGCGCCGGGGTGGGTTGTCGGGTCCCTGAATGTCCCTGCAAAGTTCGTGCTGTGAATATGGCCAAGGCCTCTCCCTGTAGCTTAGCCGAACTGGGCCCCCGCCGACTGTACCCTAACTCTCCCTCCTTTTTTCCCTCTCTCTTTTTTGTTCCCTTATCCTTCTTTCATGACCTTTTATAAATACTCATCTCACCTAACTGCTCAACAATGATTATTTGTTGTGGTGCACTATAATGATCAATGACACTGTTCGCAATCAATGACATAATCAGTTGTTAGGTCACAGCTCCGCACCTGGGTCAGTGTACATCTACATTTTATTCTACAAAAAGACTGTCTCCCCCTAAGTAAAACACAAGCCTGGTGCAGGTGATGTCCACATGCCAAAGACAGTAAAATAAATTAGATATCCATGGATTAGTTCCACATCATAATTAGATATGTCAGAGATAAAACAATAATAAGAGAAAAGGCTGAGCATAATTTCTTGATTTATACATTAAAAAATGAAATTGTATCTATTCTGGTCACCTTTTCTTGTCAGTTTTAAAAAGGGAGACAATAAAATTAAAACGGGAATGCAGGACCTATGCCTCCATGATGCACAAACACAAGCTGGTTATATGCTAAGACACAGTACAATTAAAATATCTATGTATGGGACATAAACCATCACAGTAGAGCAGGGGGGCTCAACACATGGCTACCTCATGCTCTGGGATGGCAGATCGGCAAGCCCAGATCACATTAAACGGATTGCTAAAACCGTCATCCCAGAGCATCAGAGTGCATGGGGATGGCCGTGGAGGGAGCAGGAGCTGCATAAGAAGATGCTTCCTCTGTAGCGCCGATTCCTGTCCCAGGTGGAGTGATACCAAGTGCATGGCCTTGGTATCATTGGCCTACATACCCGGGGAATGATTTTGATGCTAAAATAAAGGCCACTTTTGATGCAAGTTCAGTGGGGGTTGAGCCGCCAGCGCAAGACGACCTAAAACCCTTATTCAAGGAACACAAAAAATTAATTATTAACTCCCTGAATAGAAAATGGGACATTTTGTCACTTGAGTCTTATATAGAAAGGGGTATTGTCCCACGGGGACTAAGGGAGAGGATAGTGCTGGCTGCCCACCTTCATACTGAGAAATTCCTAACTAAGTGGAAAGAACACTGTATTAAACATGGCCTGGAAGTAATGCGGTTAATTGTAGGAGGAGGAGAAAGATCGTTGACCTCGTTACAGACCGAGATTCAAGAGACAAGTGAAAAGCTTGAGCCATTGAAGGATAATCCTGACTTTGAGAGACTCAACGATTTCCTCTAGAAGGAAGTTGATAGAACTCAAAAAAATCTTAAAATTACCAAATACAATAAATTTAAAGCGGGATTCCGGCCTGCTAAAAAAATTTTTTTAAGTCAGCAGCTACAAACACTAGCTGCTGACTTTAGATAAGTAGACTTACCTGTCCTGGGTGCCCGCGATTTCGGCTGCCCGAGGCCGACCTATCCCTCGGCTCTCAGGTCCCGGCACCGCCATCCTAGGTAAGGGAAACAGGCAGTAGAGCCTTGCGGCTTCACTGCCAGTTTCCTACTGCGCACGCGTGAGCGGCGATCTGTGAATGGCCCCGTGGTTTTCTGAGAACACAACAGTTCCCAGAAGGCAAGGGGCCGCTCAGCTAGGAGCAGAACACGCCGCGGAATAAGAACAGGCAGATTAGGAAGACTGCCTAGCAACAAGGTTTCAGGTAAGTATAATATTTTTTTTTTTTCAAAATTTTTTTAAATTTTTTTAGGATTTTTGGTGTAATTTTTTTTTTCAGGGTGGCCCTCCACTTTAAGAGGGATTTAGACGACTGGGCAAAAGGGGAAATTTTTGACCTGTCAGTAAGTGGAAGCAGAAGTAGATTGCGGAATCGTAGATTCCCCTCTCGTTCTGATACAGAGACAGGCGCCCAGTCTTCCGGTAGTGAAGATGAAACACGCCATACTGTGTCTTTTTTAGACAAAGACCTACTGGACCAGCAGGAATCTCCCCCGTCCAGGGGTATACTAAAAGGAGGCAAACAAGGGACAACAGGAGGAGGAGGGAGTTGAGGAAAAGGAAAACAAAGAAGGGGGGACCCAATAGGAACAGAGCGGACAATGACTCGGAGCCAAAAACACCCCCGTTAAATGCACTCCAATTGAATGACCCAGTAGAAGATTTTAAAATCATTAATCTTTCTGATTTTCAATTGGAGAAACGACATATTGATTTATTAAGCAAGGGTCTATCCTTTTCCCCCACTACAAGTATGGACCATTTTGGGGTATATAAGGACCTCTGCCTTTTTTTGAGGAAAGTATACCTCAAGGAGATCTATTCCGACAAAACTTCCCTAAATGATCTACAGCTAGATACCAGGGAAACTGAGGCCCTAGAATCATTAATGATATTGATGGAAGAAGGAGGCCAGTCCTCTGATGAGGAGGAAACTCCAGGGACTTTATTTTGGAAGAACAAATGGCTTGGGGTGTTCCTCGACCTCGTCGAGGAGGACCTCAACAAATTAAATTGGGAAACCATCATGGGTGACAACCTCACATTTGAGGAAAGGAAGGCATTAAAAGAGCTTAGGGAAGCAGACCAAGTGATTATCAAAAAGAGTGATAAAAGGAGGCAATGTCGTCCTCCTCTCGGTGGATTTCTACGAGGGGGAGGTACGATGACTCCTAAATGATGAATCTACCTATAAAAGACTACACCATGATCCATTCCGGGACCTGGTGGAACTCATCAATGAGAAATTACAGTGGGCATTTGAGGCCAATTTAATTTCTAAAAAGGAATTGGAATTCTTGAGAGTGGCTGACTTTAATAAACCGACATTTTATATAATCCCTAAGGTCCATAAGAACAGAAAGTCCCCTCCAGGAAGACCTATTGTCTCCGCCATCCGTGGTCCCCTGGAGAGACTGGGAAAATATATAGAGTCCTTAATCAAGGACATGTTTTTGTCTTTGACTTCGTACGTACGTGACACAGGGGACGTGTTGAATAAGATCAGTGCATTAGAATTTGGAGGGTGCCCTACTCGTGGGGACCGATGTGGAGTCGCTTTACACGTCTATTCCCCACGAGTGGGGCATTTTGGCGGTATATCACTTCCTAGAGAAACACTTCCCAGAAATGGGAGCCCAAAACGAATTCATCATTGATCTCCTAGAGCTTGCACTCAAGCACAACTTTCTCCAGTTCTCTGGATCTATCAGCAGCTGCGTGGCACCTCAATGGGAGCCCCATGGGCCCCGGCCTATGCGTGTCTGCACCTGGGCTGGTGGGAGGAGGAGAAAGTTTATGCCTCCTCGCTGTACCTCGGCCATGCATGTTGCTGGCTGAGGTACATCGATGATGTCCTGATGGTATGGGCAGGTACTTCAGAAGAACTGGAGTTGTTTATGGCAGAGCTAGAAAATTACACTAGGAATATACATCTAACTCATACTGCGGATTCCCATCAACTCTCCTTCCTGGACCTATCAATCCAACTTGAGGGTGGTAGGTTGATTACTAGTACTTTCCGAAAGCCGCAAATACATTTCTACAGGCTGATAGCCACCACCCCAAGTCTGATATGTGGGATCCCGGTTGGACAGTTCATGAGAATCCACAGAAACTGCTCTACTGAGGACTACTTTTCCGAATCTAAACAACTCTACCAGAAATTCAGGGAAAGGGAATATCCCCACCGTACCCTCAAGCGAGCAATAAGCATCGCAGGACATAAGAGGAGAGCTGACCTCCTCTTACCCCAGAAGAATACACAACAGGAGACTGAGGGACTGGTGAGATTTATCACCCCCTATGGGGCCCAGTGGCACCAGGTGAATACAATCCTCTCAAAACATTGGCACATACTGTTGCGGGCTGTTGGGTCGAGGCAAACTATCGGTGAGAGACCGTCAATGGTTGCTAAACGAGCCCAAAACCTCAATGACATGCTGGTGCAATCTGAGTTTGTACGGCCCTCAAATAGAAGTTGGCTCACTGATATGCCTCGGGTCAACGGCATGTTCCCGTGTGGCCATTGTGGCACATGCAAGTATGTGGACCTCTCAAAAACCTTTAGAAATTCGAATGGTAGTCAACAATTTGGGATCCGGTCTTTCATTAACTGTGCCACAACTAGAATACTCTATGTCCTCGAATGCCCATGTCATAAACTATATGTAGGCAAAACTAAGAGACAGCTATGTGTTAGATTCAGGGAACACTTGAAGAGTATCAGGCTTAAGGAAGAAACTTCAGTGGCTCAACATTTTATGGATTTTCATCAGGGCAAAACTACAGGTCTGAGGGTAAAGAGCTTTTATGCCCTTTCTCTGAGAGACCATAGGGGTGACTTTGACAGGGTACTCCTACGCAAAAGAGAAAAAAATGGATATTCAGGCTTAGGACACTTCAACCTAAAGGCTTGAACCATGAACTAAGCCTGAGTGTCTTTCTTGAACCATAAACATTAGTTTTGAAGTGTTTTATAAAGCTTCCCTGATTGATTTCTCGGTTCTCTTGTATCTGCTTTGGTTGTCTTTGATATAAATTTTATTCTGACCATGGGGGCCATTCCACTTTATGAGGAAATTTATTACTATGTCTACTGTGCTCTTCACTTGCTGCTTGGTGATTTGGGAGATTGTATTTCTTTCTCTCCCCTTGCAAATAAGTACTTATTCTTTTGAGCAACTGATAGGCACCTTTTTCTTTTCTTTTTTTGACTGCATTACCTGATATGACCACAAGATGGCAGTAAATAGCTATTTGGCACGGTTTGATCTGATTGGACAGTGTTCCTTATTTAAAATCAACCTTTATTCAATGCCAAATTGTTCTGAAGAAGTACACGGAGGTGTACGAAACTTCAACGCAGCCCCTGCAGGGCTTGTCAGCAGGCCTTCACCATGCTTTCCTTTCCAGCAATGTAAAGGGGTCTCCCTGTGATTTGCATACAGCACCATACTTCACAAGCTACTTCCGCATCAGCAATTGAATGCAGAGTTCCTAGTCTTTCCAAACCATGTGACCGGTCACGTGATCACACAGTCTGCAGTGTCTATCATTGAGGAGAATGGTGTGCTGTGACTACACACTGAGTGTTGCTCTGAACTGACTGTGAGCCGCTCCATGCCAAACAGCAAGATAGCAGAGTCTGAGGACATCTTCAGCAATTGGAAGTGGTGAGAGCCCAGCTGGGCAGTCTCTTTTTACCTACTTATCCGCTTATTAATAGTCTTTGCACCTGTTTGCCATTCACCCTCCTGCATGGATTGACACACTTGAAACTGATGAACTGTGAAAATATCATTCTGGTCTAGATTGGAAAAGAGACTAAGCCTTTTCTTTGGAGCAGTTTGTCCTTTGCTCCTTATATGCTGCACTGAGGAAATAGTGTTTGTGTACTGGACATACCTAGTAACAGGAACGCTGGTCTTTCTATTTCCAAACAACTGGTGCATACACACATTTAGTGCACTGAGGTTGGTAGCTACGTGGAGGATTTTTTTCAGAGGGTAAAAACCCCACCTAATTCAGCTATGTAAGGTCTTGTCTATGTGGATATATGTAGTTTCTTTTCAGTACTGCTCAATCTGATGCACAGTCAATACTAGACCACATAAGACTCGATATTCCATCAGTAGCATACTCCAAGTAATGTTTGGTGCTATACTTTTTTTCTTTGGATTCAATGGACATTGCATGCATTTTTGGCCTGCAGGCACGCTCTGCAGTTTTATTTATCAATGTTGCAGCATGGTTTTTAATTTTGGTTTAGTGTAGTGAGACGGACTGTGTTATTTAGATACATTGTTTATCTTCCATATATTTGGAATTTTTTGTATATGTAAAATACCCCCCCACCCTGAATAAAGCATTTTTTTTTAATTTTTGTACCATAAGCCATTGTTGACCATTCCCTTTTTTGCTTTATGGGGACTCCCTTGTCCCCTCTTTCTGTTTTTTTTACCAAGTGCACTTCGCCTGGGACCTTTCTAGCAGCCTGGAAAGCAATGCCAGCAGAAGCTGGAAGACGAAAAGAAGGTCAATGCATTAAACAACACATATACACTGCACTTTTGCAATGGACATATAAACGCTTATTAAAAAAAAAAGGGTTATTAGGCTGCTTTCACACTGATCCACAGGTCCAGCGCAGTGCAATTGCGACTTCCCTGTGGGTTAGCTGCACTGAGCCATAGACTCCCATTATATGCTGCAGGTTTAGTGCGCTTTCAGAAAATGAAACACACCCACAAGATGTGATAGAAGTCTATAAATTAATTTGAGGCAGGGTGGCTATAAATCAATGATTAAAAAAAAAAAAAAAAAAAATCTGATTTTTTTTATTTTTATCAAACTTCTTTTAATAAAATGCTTTTGGAGTAAAAATCTATCGAAATATTCTATTTAATATACATTAATAATTTTGTTTTTATTCATCATGAAATAGAGCTTAGTTGTGTAGCATGAGGCTGTATATTCTGCAATAATTCCATTTCTGGTAAACTCATTCAATGAATCCAAGCTCTGCAAGCTGAGATAAACATGCACTGCATTGATGCATTCACACAATTTCACAGTAACCATGAGATAAAACAAAATTCAGGAATATTAATTTATCCCATTGTTTTGCAAATCTATGTATACTACAAACTGTATGATTGAATCGGTTCCGATATCCCTGGTTTACTAACCTGACAGCTTATTATTCTAAAAAGGAAACCTTCATTTTGTTTGCAAATATTAAAGATTCTAACTACCAGCAAGATGGAGTCCTTACATTTAAAGAGCACCTGTCATTTCAGATCCATCACGGCAGCGCCTGTTAGCGGGCATCCTGTCACCTGCTGCCACCACATCCCTCATCTTGTTGTGTCACTGCTGCCTCACCAGCCATCCTATAAAGTAATTGGGACCGTCGGTGAGTCAACAGCGGGTCAGAGGAGCCGCTGCGGGAAAGAGATGACAGCTGCTCTTTAAAAATTATGATTTAAATCAAGCCTTTTTGCTAGTGATTTAAATAGACTTGATTTAAATCAAATCCACTATGATTTGTGGTAAGAAAAATAGATACACTTGCCCTCTATATACATGGTTTACATGTATTTTTGATACTTCCACTTGACTTGTAAATTATCCTAGTCCATTTAACATGGTTCCCTATGGAACATGTCAGCTTTACACTGTTTATCTCTAGATGTGCCCCATATCTACCTTTAGGGGGGCTTGGACCACCATTCCTAGTCTCTCCATGTGAGATCATTTATTATTGTGTTTTTGTAAGTAAGAATCTGCCTCAAACTATAGTATGCTTAACAGAATTCTATGAGTTGTGTAACTGTTCTGTCTTTACCCTTATTGTAGATTTGAGTAAATTTTAATTCGCAAAACTCCTAAAGAAGCGTATGTCACGCAAAACACGGTGAGCAATAATGGAATTTTCCTAGCTGGACACCACCATCCCTCAGTTATCCACCCCTGGATACCTGACAACTGGGAAATTACGGTTGTTTGTAGTAACTTGTACGTGTTATAACCATTTGGGGGCTCCTAACCTACAATCTGAGGGTTTTTGGTGATATCAGCCAATTGTTTCTTTTAATAACACAAATTAAAATATGGTATTTTGCATACACAATTCTTGTTTTAAACTTCTTGTTAATCCTCAAATATATTTATTTTTTACAAACCTACTTTGAGTGTGGTACCATTAAAGTCCCAATTTTCCTCCCTCTATTCAAAATCTTGATTCAGGGAAGAGGCACATTTCCACAGTACCACTCTGCGGTGACATGGTTTTATGTAATTATAAATCACTCACTGTGGCAAAAAAGTATTGTCTTATTTACCTGCATATGGAATCAACAATATGGCAATAGTATGGGCTTAATAAAACAATAGGAACTGCTTATTTAATGCATATACAGTGCATCCGGAAAATATTAACAGCACTTCATTTTTTCCACATTTTGTTATGTTACAGCCTTATTCCAAAATGGATTAAATTCATTATTTCCCTCAAAATTCTACAAACAATACTCCACAATGACACAGTGAAAGAAGTTTGTTTGAAATCTTTGCAAATTTAAAAAAAAAAATATATATATATATATCACATGTACATAAGTATTCACAGCCTTTGCTTAACCACTTGCCGACCGCCTAACGTATATATACGTCGGCAGAATGGCACGGGCAGGCAGAATCACGTACCTGTACGTGATCTGCCTCCCGCGGGCGGGGGGTCCGATCGGACCCCCCCCCGGTGCCAGCGGCGGTCGGCATCTGACTGGGAGCGTCGGGAGGCGAGGGGGAGACCATCCGATCGTGGCCCCCCCCTCGCGATCGCTCCCAGCCAATAGGAATCCTCCCCTGCCTGTGTGTAGTTTCACACAGGCAGAGGATGTGATGTCATCTCTCCTCGGTCTGGCAGTTTCCGTCCAGCGCCGAGGAGAGAAGACATGTAAGTCCACACAACACAAACACACACAGTAGAACATGCCAGGCATACTTTACACCCCCGATCCCCCCCCGATCCCCCCCCATCACCCCCCCCCCGTCACAAACTGACATTAGCAGTATTTTTTTTTTTTTTTTTTTTTTCTGATTACTGCATAGTGTCAGTTTGTGACAGTTACAGTGTTAGGGCAGTGAATATTACCCCCCTTTAGGTCTAGGATACCCCCCTAACCCCCCCTAATAAAGTTTTAACCCCTTGATCACCCCCTGTCACCAGTGTCACTAAGCGATCATTTTTCTGATCGCTGTATTAGTGTCACTGGTGACGCTAGTTAGTGAGGTAAATATTTAGGTTCGCCGTCAGCGTTTTATAGCGACATGGACCCCCATATACTATCTAATAAAGGTTTTAACCCCTTGATTGCCCCCTAGTTAACCCTTTCACCACTGATCACCGTATAACTGTTACGGGTGACGCTGGTTAGTTCGTTTATTTTTTATAGTGTCAGGGCACCCGCCGTTTATTACCGAATAAAGGTTTAGCCCCCTGATCGCCTGGCGGTGATATGCGTCGCCCCAGGCAGCGTCAGATTAGCGCCAGTACCGCTAACACCCACGCACGCAGCATACGCCTCCCTTAGTGGTATAGTATCTGTACGGATCAATATCTGATCCGATCAGATCTATACTAGCGTCCCCAGCAGTTTAGGGTTCCCGAAAACGCAGTGTTAGCGGGATCAGCCCAGATACCCGCTAGCACCTGCGTTTTGCCCCTCTGCCCGGCCCACCCAAGTGCAGTATCGATCGATCACTGTCACTTACAAAACACTAAACGCATAACTGCAGCGTTCGCAGAGTCAGGCCTGATCCCTGCGATCGCTAACAGTTTTTTTGGTAGCGTTTTGGTGAACTGGCAAGCACCAGCCCCAGGCAGCGTCAGGTTAGCGCCAGTACCGCTAACACCCACGCACGCACCGTACACCTCCCTTAGTGGTATAGTATCTGATCGGATCAATATCTGATCCGATCAGATCTATACTAGCGTCCCCAGCAGTTTAGGGTTCCCACAAACGCAGTGTTAGCGGGATCAGCCCAGATACCTGCTAGCACCTGCGTTTTGCCCCTCCGCCCGGCCCAGCCCAGCCCACCCAAGTGCAGTATCGATCGATCACTGACACTTACAAAACACTAAACGCATAACTGCAGCGATCGCAGAGTCAGGCCTGATCCCTGCGATCGCTAACAGTTTTTCTGGTAGCGTTTTGGTGAACTGGCAAGCACCAGCCCCAGGCAGCGTCAGGTTAGCGCCAGTACCGCTAACACCCACGCACGCAGCGTACACCTCCCTTAGTGGTATAGTATCTGATCGGATCAATATCTGATCCGATCAGATCTATACTAGCGTCCCCAGCAGTTTAGGGTTCCCACAAACGCAGTGTTAGCTGGATCAGCCCAGATACCTGCTAGCACCTGCGTTTTGCCCCTCCGCCCGGCCCAGCCCAGCCCACCCAAGTGCAGTATCGATCGATCACTGACACTTACAAAACACTAAACGCATAACTGCAGCGTTCGCAGAGTCAGGCCTGATCCCTGCGATCGCTAACAGTTTTTTTGGTAGCGTTTTGGTGAACTGGCAAGCACCAGCGGCCTAGTACACCCCGGTCGTAGTCAAACCAGCACTGCAGTAACACTTGGTGACGTGGCGAGTCCCATAAGTGCAGTTCAAGCTGGTAAGGTGGCAAGCACAAGTAGTGTCCCGCTGCCACCAAGAAGACAAACACAGGCCCGTCGTGCCCATAGTGCCCTTCCTGCTGCATTCGCCAATCCTAATTGGGAACCCACCGCTTCTGCAGCGCCCGTACTTCCCCCATTCACATCCCCAACCAAATGCAGTCGGCTGCATGAGAGGCATTTTTATGTCCTCCCGAGTACCCCTACCCAA
This sequence comes from Aquarana catesbeiana, assembly GCF_042186555.1. Taxonomy (NCBI): domain Eukaryota; kingdom Metazoa; phylum Chordata; class Amphibia; order Anura; family Ranidae; genus Aquarana; species Aquarana catesbeiana. Next base: position 212,741,488 of record NC_133326.1, read on the forward strand.
CGAACCCCCCCAAAAAAGATGTTGTGTCTGCAGCAAGCGCGGATATAGGCGTGACACCCGCTATTATTGTCCCTCCTGTCCTGACAATCCTGGTCTTTGCATTGGTGAATATTTTGAACGCTACCATGCACTAGTTGAGTATTAGCGTAGGGTACAGCATTGCACAGACTAGGCACACTTTCACAGGGTCTCCCAAGATGCCATCGCATTTTGAGAGACCCGAACCTGGAACCGGTTACAGTTATAAAAGTTAGTTACAAAAAAAAGTGTAAAAAAAAAAAAAAAAAAAAAAAAAAAAAAAAAAAACACACATACAAAAATATAAAATAAAAAAAAAAATAGTTGTCGTTTTATTGTTCTTTCTCTCTCTATTCTCTCTCTCTATTGTTCTGTTCTTTTTTACTGTATTCTATTCTGCAATGTTTTATTGTTATTATGTTTTATCATGTTTGCTTTTCAGGTATGCAATTTTTTATACCTTACCGTTTACTGTGCTTTATTGTTAACCATTTTTTTGTCTTCAGGTACGCCATTCACGACTTTGAGTGGTTATACCAGAATGATGCCTGCAGGTTTAGGTATCATCTTGGTATCATTCTTTTCAGCCAGCGGTCGGCTTTCATGTAAAAGCAATCCTAGCGGCTAATTAGCCTCTAGACTGCTTTTACAAGCAGTGGGAGGGAATGCCCCTCCCCCCCCAACGTCTTCCGTGTTTTTCTCTGGCTCTCCTGTCTCAACAGGGAACCTGAAAATGCAGCCGGTGATTCAGCCAGCTGACCATAGAGCTGATCAGAGACCAGAGTGGCTCCAAACATCTCTATGGCCTAAGAAACCGGAAGCTACGAGCATTTTATGACTTAGATTTCGCCGGATGTAAACAGCGCCATTGGGAAATTGGGAAAGCATTTTATCACACCGATCTTGGTGTGGTCAGATGCTTTGAGGGCAGAGGAGAAATCTAGGGTCTAATAGACCCCAATTTTTGCAAAAAAGAGTACCTGTCACTACCTATTGCTATGATAGGGGATATTTACATTCCCTGAGATAACAATAAAAATGATTAAAAAAAAAAAAAAAAAAATGAAAGGAACATTTTAAAAATAAGATAAAAAAATAATAATAATAAAGAAAAAAAAAAAAAAAAAAAAAAAAAAGCACCCCTGTCCCCCCTGCTCTCGCGCTAAGGCGAACGCAAGCGTCGGTCTGGCGTCAGATGTAAACAGCAATTGCACCATGCATGTGAGGTATCGCCGCGAAGGTCAGATCGAGGGCAGTAAGTTTAGCAGTAGACCTCCTCTGTAAATCTAAAGTGGTAACCTGTAAAGGCTTTTAAAGGCTTTTAAAAATGTATTTAGTTTGTCGCCACTGCACGTTTGTGCGCAATTTTAAAGCATGTCATGTTTGGTATCCATGTACTCGGCCTAAGATCATCTTTTTTATTTCATCAAACATTTGGGCAATATAGTGTGTTTTAGTGCATTAAAATGTAAAAAAGTGTGTTTTTTCCCCAAAAAATGCGTTTGAAAAATCGCTGCGCAAATACTGTGTGAAAAAAAAAAATGAAACACCCACCATTTTAATCTGTAGGGCATTTGCTTTAAAAAAAATATATAATGTTTGGGGGTTCAAAGTAATTTTCTTGCAAAAAAAAATTATTTTTTTATGTAAACAATAAGTGTCAGAAAGGGCTTTGTCTTCAAGTGGTTAGAAGAGTGGGTGATGTGTGACATAAGCTTCTAGATGTTGTGCATAAAATGCCAGGACAGTTCAAAACCCCCCCAAATGACCCCATTTTGGAAAGTAGACACCCCAAGCTATTTGCTGAGAGTCATGTTGAGTCCATGGAATAATTTATATTGTGACACAAGTTGCGGGAAAGAGACAATTTTTTATTTTTTTTATTTTTTTTTTGCACAAAGTTGTCACTAAATGATATATTGCTCAAACATGCCATGGGAATATGTGAAATTACACCCCAAAATACATTCTGCTGCTTCTCCTGAGTATGGGGATACCACATGTGTGGGACTTTTTGGGAGCCTAGCCGCGTACGGGACCCCGAAAACCAAGCACCGCCTTCAGGCTTTCTAAGGCCGTAAATTTTTGATTTCACTCTTCACTGCCTATCAGTTTCGGAGGCCATGGAATGCCCAGGTGGCAAAAAAAAACCCCAAATGACCCCATTTTGGAAAGTAGACACCCCAAGCTATTTGATGAGAGGTATAATGAGTATTTTGCAGACCTCACTTTTTGTCACAAAGTTTTGAAAATTGAAAAAAGAAAAAAAAAAAAAAAATTTTTTTTCTCGTCTTTCTTTATTTTCAAAAACAAATGAGAGCTGCAAAATACTCACCATGCCTCTCAGCAAATAGCTTGGGGTGTCTACTTTCCAAAATGGGGTCATTTGGGGGGGGGTTTGTGCCACCTGGGCATTCCATGGCCTCCGAAACTGTGATAGGCAGTGAGGAGTAAAATCAAAAATGTACGCCCTTAGAAATCCTGAAGGCAGTGATTGGTTTTCGGGGTCCCGTACGCGGCTAGGCTCCCAAAAAGTCCCACACATGTGGTATCCCCATACTCAGGAGAAGCAGCTAAATGTATTTTGGGGTGCAATTCCACATATGTCCATGGCCTGTGTGAGCAATATATCATTTAGTGACAACTTTGTGCAAAAAAAAAAAAAAAAATTTGTCACTTTCCCGCAACTTGTGTCAAAATATAAAACATTCCATGGACTCAACATGCCTCAAAGCAAATAGCTTGGGGTGTCTACTTTCCAAAATGGGGTCATTTGGGGGGGTTTTATGTCATCTGGGCATTTTATGGCCTTCAAAACTGTGATAGGTAGTGAGGAGTAAAATCAAAAATGTACGCCCTTAGAAATCCTGAAGGCAGTGATTGGTTTTCGGGGCCCCGTACGCGGCTAGGCTCCCAAAAAGTCTCACACATGTGGTATCCTCCTACTCAGGAGAAGCAGCTAAATGTATTTTGGGGTGCAATTCCACATATGCCCATGGCCTGTGTGAGCAATATATCATTTAGTGACAACTTTTTGTAATTTTTTTTTTTTTTTTTTTTTTTTGTCATTGTTCAATCACTTGGGACAAAAAAAATGAATATTCAATGGGCTCAACATGCCTCTCAGCAAATTCCTTGGGGTGTCTACTTTCCAAAATGGGGTCATTTGTGGGGGTTTTGTACTGCCCTGCCATTTTAGCACCTCAAGAAACGACATAGGCAGTCATAAATTAAAGGCTGTGTAAATTCCAGAAAATGTACCCTAGTTTGTAGACGCTATAACTTTTGCGCAAACCAATAAATATACACTTATTGACATTTTTTTTACCAAAGACATGTGGCCGAATACATTTTGGCCTAAATGTATGACTAAAATTGAGTTTATTGGATTTTTTTTAGAACAAAAAGTAGAAAATATCATTTTTTTCCAAAATTTTCGGTCTTTTTCCGTGTATAGCGCAAAAAATAAAAACGGCAGAGGTGATCAAATACTATCAAAAGAAAGCTCTATTTGTGGGAAGAAAAGGACGCAAATTTCGTTTGGGTACAGCATTGCATGACCGCGCAATTAGCAGTTAAAGCGACGCAGTGCCGAATTGTAAAAAGTGCTCTGGTCAGGAAGGGGGTAAAACCTTCCGGGGCTGAAGTGGTTAATACATTGTTGAAGCACCTTTGGCACCAATTACTCAAGTCTCTTTGAGTATGATGCTACAAGCTTGGCACACCTATTTTTGGGCAGTTTCTTCTATTCCTCTTTGCAGGACCCTTCAAGCTCCATCAGGTTGGATGGGGGGCGTTGGTGCACAGCCATTTTAAGATCTCTCCAGAGATGTTCAATCAGGTTCAATTTTGGGCTCTGGCTGGGGTACTCAAAGACATTCACAGAGTTGTCCCATAGCCACTCCTTTGTTATCTTGCTGTGTGCATAGGACCATTGTCCTGTTGGAAGATTAACCAATCGCTCCGTCTGAGGTCCAGAGTGCTCTGGAGCAGGTTCTCATCAAGGATGTCTCTGTACATTGCTGCATACATCTTTCCCTCAATTCTGACTAGTCTCCAGGTTCCTGCCGCTGAAAAACATCCCCACAGCATGATGCTGCCGACACCATGCTTCACTATAGGGATGGTATTGGCCAGGTGATAAGCAGTGCCTGGTTTCCTCCAGACATGATGCTTGCCATTTAGGACAAAGAGTTCAATCTTTGTTTCATCAGACCAGAGAATTTTGTTTCTCATGGTCTGAGAGTCCTTCAGGTGCCTTTTGGCAAACTCCAGGTGGGCTGTCATGTGCCTTTTACGGAGGAGTGGTTTCTGTCTGACCCCTCTACCATACAGGCCTGATTGGCGGAGTGCTGCAGAGATGGTTGGAAGGTTCTCCTCTGTCCACAAAGAAACGCTGGAGCTCTGTCAGAGTGACCATCAAGTTCTTGGTCACCTCCCAGACTAAGGCCCTTCTCCCCCGATCGCTCAGTTTGGCCGAGTCTTGGTGGTTCCAAACTTCTTCTATTTATGGATGAAGGAGGTCACTTTGCTCATTGAGACCATTAATGCTACAGAATTTTTTTCTGTACCCTTCCCTAGATTTGTACCTTCATACAATCCTGTCTGCGAGGTCTACAGACAATTCCTTCATGGCTTGGTTTGTGCTCTGACATGCACTGTTAACTGTGGGATCTTAGACAGGTGTGTGCATTTCCAAATCATGGCCAATCAACTGAATTTACCACAGGTGGACTACAATTAAGTTGTATAAACATCTCAATCATGATCAATGGAAACAGGATGTACCTGAGCTCAATTTTGGAGTGTCATGGCAAAGGCTGTGAGTACTTATGTACATGTGATTTTTGGAGGAAAAAAAATTAATTTAATCCTTTTTGGAATAGGGCTGTAAAAGTGAAGCGCTCTGAATACTTTCCAGATGCACTGTATATACATACACACTATTATATATATATATATATATACATACATACACATATACACACACACACACACACACACACAGTATCTCACAAAAGTGAGTACACCCCTCACATTTTTGTAAATATTTTATTATATCTTTTCATGTGACAACACTGAAGAAATGACACTTTGCTACAATGTAAAGTAGTGAGTGTACAGCTTGTATAACAGTGTAAATGTGCTGTCCCCTCAAAATAACTCAACATACAGCCATTAATGTCTAAATCACTGGCAACAAAAGTGAGTAAACCCCTAAGTGAAAATGTCCACATTGGGCCCAAAGTGTCAATATTTTGTGTGGCCACTATTATTTTCCAGCACTGCCTTAACCCACTTGGGCATGGAGTTCACCAGAGCTTTATAGGCTGCCACTGGAGTCCTCTTCCACTCCTCCATGATGACATCACAAGGCTGGTGGATGTTAGAGCCCTTGTGCTCCTCCTCCTTCCATTTGAGGATGCCCCACAGATGCTCAATGGGGTTTAGGTCTGGAGAAATGCTTGGCCAGTCCATCACCTTTACCCTCAGCTTCTTTAGCAAGGCAGTGGTTGTCTTGGAGGTGTGTTTGGGGTCGTTATCATGTTGGAATACTGCCCTGTGGCCCAGTCTCTGAAGGGAGGGGATCATGCAATGCTTCAGTAGGTCACAGTACATGTTGGCATTCATGGTTCCCTCAATGAACTGTAGCTCCCCAATGCCGGCAGCACTCATGCAGCCCCAGACCATGACACTCCCACCATCCATTCTTGACTGTAGGCAAGACACACTTGTCTTCGTACTCCCCACCTGGTTGTCGCTACAAACACTTGACACCATCTGAACCAAATAAGTTTATCTTGGTCTCATCAGTTCACAGGGCATGGTTCCAGTAACCCATGTCCTTAGTCTGCTTGTCTTCAGCAAACTGTTTGCGGACTTTCTTGTGCATCATCTTTAGAAGAAGCTTCCTTCTGGGATGACAGCCATGCAGAACAATTTGATGTGCGGCGTATGGTCTGGGAACTGACCGGCTGACCTCCCACCCCTTCAACCTCTGCAGCAATTCTGGCAGCACTCATACATCTCTTTCCCAAAAACAACCTCTGAATATGACGCTGAACACGTGCACTCAACTTCTTTGGTCGACCATGGCGAGGCCTGTTCTGAGTGAAACCTGTCCTGTTAAACCACTGTATGGTCTTGGCCACCGAGCTGCAGCTCAGTTTCAGGGTCTTGGCATTCTTATTATAGCCTAGGCCATCTTTATGTAGAGCAACAATTATTTTTTTCAGATCCTCAGAGTTTTTTGAGGTGCCATGTTGAACTTCCAGTGACTAGCACGACAGAGTGAGAGCGATAACACCAAGTTTAACACACCTGCTCCGCATTCACACCTGAAACCTTCTAACACTAACGAGTCACATGACAAAAAAAATGAGGGAAAATGGCTAATTGGGCCCAATTTGGAGATTTTCACTTAGGGGTGTACTAACTTTTGTTGCCAGAGGTTTAGACATTAATGGCTGTGTGTTGAGTTACTTTAAGGGGACAACAAATTTACACTGTTATACAAGCTGTACACACACTACTTTGCTACAATGTAAAGTGTCATTTCTTCAGTGATGTCACATGAAAAGATATAATAAAATATTTACAAAAATGGGAGGGGTGTACTCACTTTTGTGAGATACTTTATATACACACACACACACACACACACACACGTGTATTTCATTTGTTTGTGGCTGATATGTACCAAAGCATTTATGGATCAACCTGTGAGAATCCTACTTGTTCTATCCCAGCGTATGAACATTACAAAGTGTTCACAATACAAAATTCATAAACCATTAGGCCACACGGTCATATTAAAATACTCCTATGAGACTATATCTTTCTGCCAGGAGATGGCAGGTAAATCAAGTGTAAAAAATGCTTGTGTGTAATTAGGTGCAATTAATATGCTGGCCATTGCAATGAGTTTATACTCAGCGCTATATGCCTGTAATTTTTACTGGACTTTATGTGCATTGATTTATATGTGCGTAAATTATGCTCATAGAATCCTCTCTGAATGCCTTTTTTTTTTAAAGCTCCAAATCAGGCGTGCTCAACTTGTGGCCCATGGAGCCCTCTGTATAGTAAGTCAGTATTCACACTAGTGTCATCCATTCTTTCTTTTTGTGATTAAAAAGTGAGTAAACAAATTTTGAACCATTTCATTTCACTGTGACCGGTTACAAAATCACTTAAGTGGCCATTGCTCATCAAAAGATTGAGCACCCCTGCAACAAATGCTACTCTTAAAATACGGATTTAAATGCCTAATGTGCATAGCCACATAAACTACCATAGAACTGCGTTTAAAGACATTAAAAAATATGCTGAATGCCTGTAAAAGCAGCATTTTTTAGGCTACATTCCCTATTGGTGTAAAAATTTTACTGATCTCATCACGTTTCATTCTAGCACAAATCTTCCTGTGTAATGATCAGTAAATATCTACGTAAAAATTGTCCTGCTTTTTTTGTTCAATATCTGCATCTGGCTGACATCTATATGTCCTCGGATGCAGATTTTTAGCGTTTGTGTTCTGCATGTTTTGTACCTGTGTGAATGTCTCTATTGAAAACAATGCAGCTATGTTAAGATTGGTAAGTACATGCTTGTAAATGTGTTTTTTATGGCTGTGTGAATGACCCCTTATGCTCATGTGCGTAAAGCCTTATGCTGGCAGTTCTGTAGTTTGGTGAACCCATATAAAAAAAAAAAAATACAACAATCTTTCTGTGAAGTTATAATATACACACACTGAAACTTTCTGCATATATTAAATCATTACCATAAGTCCAGATTGGCATATTCAGTTTATTAAGTTTAATTACATCTTAAAATTAAGTATAATCAATACCCCACAAGTTTTTCATTAAACAAATAAGCACATAATAATGGTTCTTTCTTGCAGGTGTGTAACACTGGTGACACTTTTAATGGAGTAGTCATCAATATAAGTTTCTCTTTGTTCTCAGCACAAATATTTGCAGAGATTTGTTTGCAAGCTAAATTAAATAGCATTCAAACTCAAGATCAATAAAATTGTGGACTGCATTATGCTAGTAAATAAATACATAAACACTTATTTGCTAATAGCAAATAGACTGAACACTTTGCAAAGTGCATTTGCACTCTGCAAGAGCAGTTGCTCCAGAGCTTAGTAAATGAGCAGCAGCTCTGCTAACTACCATCATCCAATCATGTGCAAGTAAAAATGCTGTTTTTTTTATTTTCCATCTACGTGATTGGATATTCTTTGCAAAGTGAAGCTTTACCTCATTTACTAACCTCTGGAGAAACTGCACTTGCAAAGTTACAAATGCACTTTGCAAATTGCACAGTCTATTTGCAATTAGTAAATCACCCCCAATGTCAGCAGTGAGACAGGGCGGGTTATTTACTAAAGGCAAATCCACTCTGCACTACAAGTGCACTGCAAAAGCATTTGGAAGTGTAGTCACTGTAGATCTGAGGGGGACATGACAGGAAAATAAAAAACTGCATTTTGGCTTGCACATGATTGAATGATAAAATCAGCAGAGCTTCCCCTCATTTCAGATCTACAGTGACTGCACTTCCAAGTGCACTTGTAGTGCAGAGTTGGATTTGCCTTTAGTAAACCAACCCCTAAGGCAATATAGTCAGAGCATTTATAAAGGCCCTTTACTTTACAGAAACATTCTGGGGCAACATCATCTACAAAAGAGATGGCTTACCAGTTACAGTTTGTGGCCACAGTTTGCGTTAATGATTGCACCAGAACTGTTTTGGACTCTGAAAAAATGAAGTGTAGCACAGACGTAGCTGGAGTTCTACTAAGTTGTATGAGGAATGTGGATACATGTACCTCGGCATGCATTAAAAGAGGTGATGTAAGCTAAAAAGCCCTCTGGGCTAATTCTATAAAGCAGTCTAAAAAAAAAAAAAAAGACCAGTAATCACCATCGCCAATTAGAATTTATCTTGTATCACTATGGCTTTAGTAACATAAAATCTGACTGCACATTGTACATCTCTTCATTCACAGTGTATTATATGAAGTGTATTTTCCCATTTCTTCCCCAGGGTTAGACTCCTTATGGCCCGTACACACAATCAGAAAATCATACGAAAAATACCACTTTGTAAGCGATCGTACGATAATCTGATCATTAGTACACAGCTTTCGAGAGCTGATCACGACAATTCATGTAAAATTATCCGATGGGACAAACACGAAAATTTTTGTCCTACGATACCAAATCATACAATTTTTGATTGGTACAGTTGGCGTTCGAAAATACAATACAAATACACTTCAACACATGACATCAATTCCATATTTTTACTCTGTCGTACGAGAATATTTGGAACCTTAGTAAACTATTAATTTTTGATAAGAGATTAGTATGCAATTTTAGCATCATTTTGTGTACAAGGCATTTAAAAGAACAGCGTTTAGAAGAACAATGTTTGTTTTGAGTGGCAATCTCTGTTCCCCAAGAAGATAACACTGTGCAAAACATCCAGGTACAGCGAGGGAAAAAGTATTTAATCCCCTGCTGATTTTGTATGTTTGCCCACTAACAAAGAAATGATCAGTCTTTCATTTTAATGGTAGGTTTATTTTAACAATGAGAGACCAAACAACAAAAATATCCAGAAAAACGCATTTCAAAAAAGTTATAAACTGATTTGCATTTTAATGAGTGAAATAAGTATTTGACCCCTTCGCAAAACATGACTTAGTACTTGGTGGCAAAACCCTTGTTGTCAATCACAGAGGTCAGAGGTTTCTTGTAGTTGGCCACCAGGTTTGCACACATCTCAGGAGGGATTTTGTCCCACTCCTCTTTACGGATCCTCTCCAAGTCATTAAGGTTTAAAGGCTGACGTTTGGTTCTCGAACCTTCAGCTTCCTCCACATATTTTCTATGGGATGAAGGTCTGGAGACTGGCTAGGCCACTCCAGGATCTTAATGTGCGTCTTCTTGAGCCACTCCTTTGCCTTGGCCCTGTGTTTTGGGTCATTGTCATGAAGAAATACCCATCCATGACACATTTTCAATGCCCTGGCTGAGGGAAGCAGGTTCTCACCCAAGATTTGACGAAACATGGTACATGTTTTCTTGGCGACTATGGTCCCAGCTGCCTTGAGATCATTGACAAGATTCTTCCGTGTAGTTCTGGGCTGATTCCTCACCGTTGTCATGATCATTGAAACTCCACGAGGTGAGATCTTGCATAGAGCCCGAGATCGAGGGAGATTGACAGTTATTTTGTGTTTCTTCCATTTGCGAATAATCGCACCAACTGTTGTCACCCTCTCACCAAGCTGCTTGGCGATCATCTTGTAGCCAATTCTAGCCTTGTGTAGGTCTACGATCTTGTCCCTGACAACCTTGGACAGCTCTTTGGTCTTGGCCATGATGGAGAGATTGGAATCTGATTGATTTTTATTGTGGACAGGTGTCTTTTATAAAGGCAACAAACCCTCCCTTTAATGGGCCATACACACGATCCAAATATCGTACGAAAACGGTCGTCCGAGGAAGGATCGTACGATCTTCAGTTCGTGCACTACTTTCAACAGCCGATCACGACCGGTCACCCGATCGAGCATGCACGAAAATTTTCCTCGTACGATTCCAGATCGTACAACTTTCGGTTGGTCAGTATAGTTGTCGTCCGAAAATTCAATACAAATACATTACAACACATGACATCACTTCCATTTTTTTTTTCTGTCGTACGAGAATTTTCGTGACCTTATTTAGCTATTCAATTTCTACTTGCGACTATTAAGCGAAAACAGCCGTACGATCGGTCGTACGATATTCAGATCGTGTGTACGGGCCACAAGAGAGTGCTCCTAATCTCAGCTTGTTACCTGTATAGAAGACACCTGGGAGCCAGAAATCTTGCTGATTTCACTCATTAAAATGCAAATCGATTTATAACTTTTTTGAAATGCGTTTTTTCTGGATTTTTCTTGTTGTTATTCTGTCTCTCACTGTTAAAATAAACCTACCATTAAAATTATAGACTGATCATTTCTTTGTCAGTGGGCAAACGTACAAAATCAGCAGGGGATCAAATACTTTTTTAATTCACGTTATAATTAAACCTGCCAGCAGACCCAGACTTAAAGCCACACTCCCCTCACCAAATGGATGTGACTTCAGAGTCTTGACACTTAGGTTGCATTCACACCTGAGCGTTTCAAAGTCACATGTTTTTACCACGATTTACTGCATTTTTGAAGTGTTTTTGCCGTGATTTTGTACAGGTCAGAAGGTCACCAACGTGAAAAGCAGAAAAACACCTGTAATCTGCCCCAAAGAAGCTCATGTTCTTTTTGGAGCTTAAGGCGTTTTTCAGGCGTTTTGCTTCAGGTGACAGCACTCAGATGTGAACAGGTGCCATTGAAATTAATGAGATTCTCCTTTTTAGGCGTTTTTTCGGGTGTTTTACGAGCTGAAAATGTTCAGGTGTGAATGCAGCCTTACAAGACAGTTTTTTTTTTTTTTTTATACCACTGTTTTGCTGCTTGCAAAATTTTGACTTTTCACTAAATATAAAATGACAGCAAAGAACTGAATATCAGCACAGAGCTTCTTAAAAGTAGGTCACACTATCTGACAAACTGATTGTCTTCTGTGTATTGTGGCACAACACTGATATTAATTAGCGCTTTTCATCCAAAAAAAGCCATTACTTACATTTTCATGCTTCATGTGTGTGAGCAAACGCAGCTCCCGATATGTCCGCCGTGCATGGACCAGTGACTGAAACGGTCTGGATAATTTTTTCACTGCTATCTTTTGTCTTGTTTTGGTGTCATATGCAGAGCTAAGAGAAAAAAATAACAAAAAATAAGTTCAATTACTCAAACAGTGAACGTTAGGATGCCTGTAAACTCTCAGCACAAATACCATGAATGGAGCAACACCATGAACAACATAGCACTAACCCACACAGGGTACATTATCAGTGGCCAGCCAATGAGAAAAGTCAGAAGATGCTAAATGTGGAAGATGCAAAGATGGTAGCAGCAGTAATGGGGATGATGCCAGATGGATCCAAGCTGATGTCTTGTGGTAAGCAGCAGCATTCATGAGAGTGTATTTTCGTGGCTTTTTGAGTGCTCTTCTTTTGTTTGGTCTTCTGTGCTATAATACAGCTCTTATATACTACACTATGAGAGCCTTTTTCTCACTGTGTATGGCATTTGGGAGACTGGCTGGCAGCTGGGAGCAGAAGTATCAAACTTCTTCTGGATGTCCGTGGGGCTGACAGGCAAAGGGGGACATAGGAGGATGAGACACGAGCAGTAGCAGCAGCCTCTCTGCTGCGGGGAATAGATTTCTGAGAGCGAATTCTACCTCTGTGTGATGCATTTGGTCCGGTAAGTGCATTAGTTACATTAAAGGTGGCGGGAACAGCACTGGTTAATAACTGGGTGTGTCACTTAGGCTGCGATTCAAACCATAATGTGCAGGCTGAATGTACCAAGGTAATCGATCAATCAACTTGGGTATAGCCAGCCTGCTGGATTCTCTTGCGATTATCAGCTTCCCCCGCTGGCAGAAGTCAATGGCTCGGCAGGAGGGATTCCTGCATCAACACTGTGTGTTGATGGGGGAATCAAGCAAATTTCTTTAGTATGACACACTGGTAGATACAGTAAATATATACAGTTGTGCTCATAAGTTTACATACCCTGGCAGAATTTATGATTTCTTGGCCATTTTTCAGAGAATATGAATGATAACACAAAAACTTCACTCATGGTTAGTGTTTAGCTGAAGCCAAATTATTATCAATCAATTGTGTTTACTCTTTTTAAATCATAATGGCAATAGAAGCTACCCAAATGACCCTGATCAAAAGTTTACATACCCCAGTTCTTAATACCGTGTATTTCCCCCTTTAACATCAATGACAGCTTGAAGTCTTTTGTGGTATTTGTGGATGAGGCTCTTTATATTCTCAGATGGTAAAGCTGCCCATTCCTCTTGGCAAAAAGCCTCCAGTTCCTGTAAATTCTTGGGCTGTCTTGCATGAACTGCAAGTTTGAGATCTCCCCAGAGTGGCTCAATGATATTGAGGTCAGGAGACTGAGATGGCCACTCCAGAACCTTCACTTTATTCTGCTGTAGCCAATGACAGGTTGACTTGGCCTTGTGTTTTGGATCATTGTCATGTTGGAATGTCCAAGTACGTCCCATGCGCAGCTTCCTGGCTGAAGAATGCAAATGTTCCTCCAGTATTTTTTGATATTCTTCATTCATCTTGCCATCAATTTTGATCAAATTTCCTGTGCCTTTGTAGCTCACACATCCCCAAAACATTAGCGATCCACCTCTGTACCTTTCATCATAGGCCTTGTTGACTCCGCTCCAAATGTTGCGTTTATGGTTGTGTCCAAAAAAGTTCAATTTTGGTCTCATCACTCCAATTGACTTTGTGCCAGAAGGTTTGAGGCTTGTCTCTGTGCTGTTTGGCGTATTGTAAGCGGAATACTTTGTGGCATTTGTGTAGTAATGGCTTTCTTCTGGCGACTCAACCATGCAGCCCTTCTTTCCTTAAAGTGCCTCCTTAACCACTTCAGCCCCGGAAGATCTGGCTGCTCAATGACCAGGCCATTTTTTGCGATACAGCACTGCGTCACTTTTAGGGCTAAAACAACTACTTGATTAATCAACAACTAATCGATTATGAAATTAATAATTACTATTTTCATAATCGATTAATCGGCCAGTAACATAATGGGGTAAAAAAAAAAAAAAAAAAAAAAAAAAAAAAAACTAAAATGAGCCTTTTATAGTACAAAAAGAGCAAATAATCGCTACTGTAAATATTACTTTCACAGTTCTACAGTAAAAAAAATGAACCCCTTACAGTAGTGATTATCTGCTTTTTTTTGTACTATAAAGGGCTAATTTTAGTTTTTTTAATCCCATTATGGTACTAAACGTCTTCGACCTGGTTTACACCTATGTGTTTTTTGCAGAAACGCACTACAGTTCATTTACATGGTTTCCTATGGGACACGTTCACATCTATGCTTTTTTCAGCCACTGCGTATTTGGAAAGGGTCAGGGACTTTTTTTTGGTTCAATATACTTCAATGGAGAAGCTGCAGAAAAGCATGTAATGCGTCTTTGCAGCAATATGTGTTTTTTAATCTGCCCAACAACAAATTGGTCAAAAAAAATGCAAAAACGCAAATCGCAGCAAAATCACGTGCGCAAAAATCTAAACGCACAGCAAAAAGCACTGCAGAAACAGATCAAAAGCAAACTGGTGTGTACCGAGCCTTATGCTGGCCACACGGATCAATTTTCAAACGAGAATATTCAGATGAAAAGTCTTTGTTCATTCGCTAAATGAAAAAATGTTTGAAATTTTCACTTGTTTTTAACCACTTGACCACTGGGCACATAAACCCCCTTCCTAACCAGACCAATTTTCAGCTTTCGGTGCTCTCACACTTTGAATGACAATTACTCAGTCCTGCAACACTGTACCCATATGAAATTTTTGTCCTTTTTTCACACAAATAGAGCTTTCTTTTAGTGGTATTTAATCACCACTGGGTTTATTTTTTTCGCTATAACTCAAAAAAATACTGAAAAAACAAAATTTCTTTGTTTCTGTTAAAATTTAGCAAATTAGTAATTTTTCTTCATAAATCTTGGCCAAAATTTATACTGCTACATATCTTTAGTAAAAATA